>NW_026057584.1:35867194-36056905 GCF_023721935.1 Panthera uncia | reverse complement strand
AAAAAAAAAAAAAAAAAAAAAAAAAAAAAAAAAAAAAAAAAGTTGATTTATCAAGTATTTATGGAATGTCTATCATATTATCATATTTGCATGTATTAATTTACAAAGCTTTCTAAATACATACTCCTATCTCCAATAATTATGTGTTGATGAATAAGTTGTGGATAGGATATGAACAAACAGAAAGTTAAAAGTCTAATAAACTCTTTATTTATTTGCTGAAATCTCTTTAGGCTGAAATATGACATACATGTACATAAATGGACATAAAGATAGTGATGAAGAAATAAAAGTTGTAAATATATTCAAAGGAGACATCAATTTCAAAATAAAACCCCAAATTTCCTAGCCCCGTGACAAAGCACAACCATAATATGGGCACATGTCTTTTCTCTGCCTTCAAAACTGAAAAGTTTGAAAACACAAGGACAAAATGGTACCATGACAAAAGTCTACCAAGAAAAGATAAAGCAGCTCTTCTTAAACCTCTCAGTGTTCAAATAGGTTTTGAAGGCCTCAATGAAAACCAGCTGGGAGCCATGTGTAAAATATAATGGTTTTTGCCTGCAGGGAAGGAAGTGAGATCTTGAATGATTAAGTTCAGGAAAGTATATAATTCACTGTATCATTATGGGGTGAACTGGATTACTTATAATAAGCCAAGACTTTGTGGTCTTTTTTATATAGAGAAAATGAGAAATTATTAGGAAGGTGACTGTAGAGGGTGGCTGATCCAGGGTGGTAACAGGTTAAAACAGAAGCTTCTCAGATGCACACATCCACCTCTCTATGACAAGACTTACCCAGAGGACTGAGCCTTACCCAGAACTTCAGGTCCTAAGTGGTGATGCTCAACAACAGGAGATGAGAACACGAACAAGATGACTTTTGTCTCCATTTATTTTGAGTTAATATCAGAATTATTTTTGCTTGTCTAATTTGCCTCATCTATGACAACAGAATATAAAATATTTGATCCAAAAAAGGAAAACACGCTTCCACTAAAAGTCCTGAGAAAATATATTTCACAGGCAACGAGAACAATTGGTTGGAACAACTGAAAAGTCCCTGTGCCTAACTCAATTAGAATTTGTTAAGTAAATAAATGAATGAGTGGTGCTATTTAAAGAATAGATTATATATAAAGTATCATGTAATGGAGATATTTGTCTCAAGTTTCAACAACCTAGCTCTACCCCCTAATATTCTCTTTTCCCCTAAATCAGCATTTAAGACAATTAATTTTCTCAAAAATTCAGTGGGAAGAACTTAGCATTAATGACTGCTAACTAATATAAATATTAATGTAACCATTATACATCTATCTCACTTATTAGGTTGTGAGCTACATATCAGCACACCATACGTCTGGCAGACAGTAAGTGGTCAGTATGTCTTTGTTCGGCTCTTCTGGATTAACTCCATATTCTTTCTTATTTTCAGACCAGTTATTATTCTTATTTTGCATAACTTGTTATTATTTTTCTTGTTATTGTTCCATTTTAGCAAAACTACGTTAAAAAGTAAATAAACTGTTATTCATTATAGACACATATCTAGTGGGTATCTGAGAGAAAATATGTATATTTTTTTTACCATTCCTTCATTAAAAAAAAAAAAAATTTAAGCACCGTATAACCCAAATGATGGCATGATATGTAAATTGTGAGCAGGAGCTTGGGGGGGGGGGGGGGGGGGCGGTCACAAAGTTTTGGTTGTGAATCCAGTTCTTACCCTGAAAAGCACATCTGCTTACTAGCCTTACAATTCTGAGCAAGTTACTTTCTCTGAGCCTCCCAATCTGTAAAATCTTCCTTCTAGTGTCATGAGGATTCAGTGAGATGATGCATGCTAAGTACTTAGCAGAGTGCTTGTCATAAGCAGGATTCCTGTAAATAATAACTACCCTTAAACAATGAGAGGGGGATGTAAGAATCAGTAGTATAATGCCTTGTGTATTTTTCTATCAGTTATGTTTATTATAAAAATTAGCAACAAATTCAGAGATCTGTCTGTACTTTTCACTCCAAAGACTGAGAGTTACAAATGGGCATGTCTACCGGTAAGTTTTCTTACTTCTTTCACTTATATTCTACATACCTCTTCATTCTTTAACATGACACCTAACACACGGAAGTTGCCTTTTAAGCATCTGTCACGTGGAATTATCTCTCATAGTCATAGATCCGTTCAAGGTGACACCTTCTATATGCACAGCCTGAGATCCTTTTAGGAAGACATGCTTTAACAGTGGCTCTCAAAATGTGATCCACGGACCGCTGGGGAAATCCTGATTCCCCACCAAGAGGTCTAGGACATCAAAAAGAAGACCGTATTTGCTTGTTTTGGTCATGCTGAAATTTGTACTCATGGTACAAAAGCAAGGGTGGGAAAACCGCTGGCCTGTTGAAATAAATGAAGTCAATGGCACCAAACTGTGCTGGTGGTTGTAGGTCTTCACTGCCATATGCACACAGTAAAAATGCCACTTTCGTTTAAGAATGTCCTTGATGATGCAGTAATATATTATTGATTATATTAAATCTCAACCCAAGTATACCCCTTTTTAAGAGTTTGTGTGAGGAAAAGGGGAAGTACACATAGAGAACTATAGACAACTGCAGTGAGATGGCTGTCGCGAGAAAGAGTGCTTGTGTGAGTATGTGATACGCGAGCTAATCAAGACACCTTTGTCATGGAATATCATTTTTACTTGAAAGAACAACAGACAAACTATGGTTATTCAGACTCGAGTATCTGGCACACATTTTCTTAAAAATGAAGTGATCCTGCCACTTCAAAGAAAATAACCTGGTAGCACTTTTGCCAATGATAATATTTGACCTTTCAAGTGAAAATTAGAATTTTGGAAAACATGTAGCTGCTACTATAAGCTTAACAGCTCCCAACACTAAAAACGCTCCTGATGATATTGGTGGCAATTTAACAAAATTTTTAAAATATGTCATACTAATGTGTCAGCATTTGGAAGGTCTGCATCATCTGGCAGATCATTATCTTCCAAATGACCAATGCATGACATTACAAAATCACGAATAGGTAAAAGATCCATTCAAAGTGCAAGGCAGACCAATGAATTATAAAGTCTGAAAGTTTATCAATATGAATTTACATTCCACTTTGCAACTAACTTTTTTTAACGTTTATTTATTTTGAGGAGAGAGAGAGCACACTCGCATGCGAGAGCAGGAGAGGGGCGGAGAGAGCGGGAGAGAGGGAATCCCAAGCAGGCTCTGTGCTGACAGTGCTGACTCTGAGCCTCGATGCGAGACTTGATCTCACAAACTGTGAAATCACGACCTGAGCTGCAATCAAGAGTCCAACGCTTAAGTGATTGAGCCACCCAGGCACCCCTGATTTTTAAAAACTTTTAAGAAACTACCACTGGCAAAGTTTTCCTGTAGTACCAAAGAAAAATATCACATTTACCTAGAGAGGCTATTAAAATATTCCTCCCTTGGGGCGCCTGGGTGGCTCAGTCGGTGAAGCGTCCGACTTTGGCTCAGGTCATGATCTCACGGTCTGTGAGTTCGAGCCCCACGTCGGGCTCTGTGCTGACAGCTCAGAGCCTGGAGCCCGTTTCGGATTCTGTGTCTCCCTCTCTCTCTGCCCCTCCCCTGTTCATGCTGTCTCAAAAATAAATAAACATTAAAAAAAAAAATTAAAATATTCCTCCCTTTTCTAATCACTTGTCTGTGTGAGGCTTGACTTTCTTTTACTCCAACCAAAGCCACATATTGCATCAGGTTAAATGCAGAAGCAATTATGAGAATCCAGTTGTTTTCCATTAAGCCAAACATTTAAAATATTTGCAAAAAATATATATAAACAATGGTACTCTTCTCATTTTTTGTTTTGCATACACAGTTATTTTTCATTAAAATGTCTTGTTTACACATATGTACATATATTTACAATCATTTTTAAATTAACATTTTAGACTTTCTCAGAATTAATTTCTAACGTGGCAAATATTGATAGATATATATTACTACTGGAGTCCTCAATAGTGACAGTGAGAGGGGATATTGAGACCAAAAAAGTTTAAAAACTCTGAACTATATGAATCACACTCAGTACAGCCCTGTCTTTTTCCTAATGAAAAGAAAGTATTTAATATAAAATGCAAAATGTACCCTACAGTTAAAAAACATCCTTATTTGAGCCAAGACACCAAGGAAGGTCTTAGAGAATGAGTGTAAGAGAAATTACATGTGCATTATGATTTGTCTCTTGATTTTATCAAAGACATTTTCACAGGCAAAACATTCTTTTAGATACACAACTCAGCACTATTTCTAACTTCAAATGATGTGACTTGAGTTGACTCTTACGGTTGTAATTTCACATCCTAACACTATTATAAGACTTATTAAAAACCATGGTTTAGTTTTGTTTCTTTTTTTGGATTATACAGTATCCTAAGGTCAAAACTCAGGAAATCTGTTATTAAAAAAAAAAAAAAAAAAAAGTATCCATGAAGTGATGACAAATTGCAGACTACAGGTGTTAGATTACATTTTGACTCCAGGCAGGTTTAATATAAGTTGGTTTCCTTTTACAATTGCTCTTAGCACATATAGCACAGCTATAGGAAAGGGATTTAAAAGAAAAAAAGAGAGGGAATAAGAAAAAAATTAAAAAAAAAAAAAAGAGTGGTGCTCAATAAAAGAAGACCACGTCAAGAGAAATCAATACAAACAAGCAAAATGGTAAGAAGTTTGACATGGAAATATGTGTTCAATTTCATCCAGCCTTAGTCTGCGTTTCCTTTAATATTGTAACCAAGATGGTATTGGAACATCGTGTATGTTTTTAATGCAGTTTAATAATTGTTTCTCAAAATAAACACTTTGGTCAAAGATAAAAGCATAAAAACGCTGTGACACAATAATCTGTTAAAATAAACTTAGGGGATGGAGGAAGCATAGTTCTTAAAACAGCCTTTGGCTTATATCATTTCCTCTTTGGTAACAAATTGAGAACAACTATACCAACAACTCTGGTATGGTTTGCGGGGAGTGGTGGGGAAGAGTGTTGCAATCATTAATATGACTATTGGGAGTGGCCAGAATCTGCAAACACTGAAGAGGTGGCTGGGTGAGCTGCTTCTTCAATATAAGGAGATGAGCTGACAGAGAGTAAATGAAGCAGGCTCCAGATGACTCTCTCATTCAAACAGACACCACACCAATATAAAACAATCATCTCTCCTGTCAGAATCCAACAAAGGTAAGATGTGGCCATATATTGAACCTAATGGTAATGATATCTTTCTCTTCATCATTATCACCTGTTGAATAAGTTTATTTGCTCATTTAGGGCCGAACGTGACCCAAAGCATTCTGGAAACGTGACAGATATAATCCATGAGAGGTTCCAGGAAGAACGAACTCTTTAGGATGGTCCAGTCCACAACTATGTGTCCTTCTGGCTGGGAGAAACCAGCTCCCAGCCCATCCACCCCAATCTCATTTGACACTCATGAGCATTCATTTCCTCTCTGTTCCCATACACCTCCACTACTTTTCACAATGTATTCTCGAAACACAAAACTTAGCTTAAGAATTCACAGAGATGGTCTATCTCTTACAGACCAGATTCAAGGTACAGGTACTAAAGTATCTTTAGAGACCTTATATTTGAGTTACAATGAGATAAGAGTAGCATGGATGTGACCAGAGCTGGCAGTTACCTCTGGAGTTCTGATTTTTAAATGAATGCATGATTTGTCTCATTGGTATAATCGAGAGAGTGGCTTTTGCACCAGCACAAATGAAAGAGGAGCTTAAGTCAGGTTAAAGACACGAGGGTAACTAATTGAAATGGGTAAAAGTTAGGATGACCTGAGTACCAAGAATTCATAATGATATTAAAAGAACCAACCTGGAAATTCATAATACCTCATCAATGGCAAAAGACCAAGAGAAAAAGATGTGCAAAGGGTCCAAAATAAAAACAATCCATTAAAATTCTTAAACTAAGTCTCAGGTAAAGTAAAATGCAGCCCAAATGAAAACAACTTCATCAGATGCCAGGAATACATGACCCAGGGAGATCTGAAATTTGATTTTTTAAAAGAAATTCAAGGTAAGCTTAAAAGAAAAGGTTACAGACTCTTTCAGATAAATAAATATCAACCAATAAGTTTAACCAGAGCAGAGTTCTGATTCCTTTTAAGTGAAAACAGGTTAAGTTAAATGAAGGTAGAGAATAGACGTACTTTGCAAGAACAGACACCATGTAGCCAGCCAAGGACTATGTCAATGAAGACTTATAGAATGATTCCTAAGGTAAAGCACTAGAGTAAATTCAAGCCACTTCCAACAAACTGAAATAAAGCCTCACTCTTCCTTGACTTACATACAGATTACATAATGCAGCTTGGTAGTCATATGTCAAATTTCTATAATTCTTTAAATCCTGTAATTTTGATATTATCAAAGTACTTACTATCTTTTGGACTTCTTATTTGTTAAAAACAACAAATTAATCTCACAATGTCGATGGCTACCATTGCAATTATTTTTCAGAGGAGGAAATGAATATATGAAATTGAGATCTGACCCCCAAATCACAACCCCTGAGACTAACATGTAACAAACATGCTTCCTGCTATTTAGCTGGTAAATGGAGAAACATGCAAAACTATGTTCTGTTTAAATGAAAGTTTTAACACAAATTCGTGTTAGTGTGAATAAATGTCTAATTGAAGTATAAAAACGACACTAAAAATGGCGGAAGATACTACTGAAGTTTTCAAGTGTAGAGTTAAAAGTAAAGACAAAGAAGCTGGGAAAAATTAGAATACATTATGGAGAAGTTCCTCTCCTAAATGTTAATTTTGCATGGGTTATAAAGGGATTGTTACCTTTTTTGTGTGTACCATTTTGAAAAAGCACATAAAGACAAAATTGGTTTTGTCAAAATGTGCTGGTATAAAAAAGAGATACTCTTTCTCACAAAGTTCAGCCAGGACTTGGTTTAAAATTAAAAAAAAAAAAATCTCCTTAATTGTGATGGCATTTATGTGTTAACACAACTCGTGACACTGCAGTTATGTTGTTCTCCAGTTTCTGAAAGAAGAGGGTTTAAATTACTTATGGAGAGAGGGTGTATGGATTAGATTCTTAACAAGTAGGGGGAAGGGGGGAAGAAGAGAGAAGGTAATCCATGTGCTTGAGGCCTCACATGGGCTATTTAGAATCCTATGATAGGCCACATTTTGTGTGTAATTTTTACAGTTGGGGCACTCAGAAGTCAGAACAATCTGACAGTTACGGTTAGTGAAAATATTAGATGTTCGCCAATAAAATACTACCTCAGCATATTTTTTGCTTTCTGAATGTAACCACTTAATAACAGGACTTGAGAAAACTGTACTGTGTGAATCAAACACATAAAAGTACAAATATTCCTTTTATAGAAAGCAAATCTTAAGTAGTGCATTATAATCAACCATTCTGGTAAAAAACAAAATATCTAGCATTACCACATCACTGACATGTTATGGTTTATTATACCCTAAAGTCCAAACTGGGTAAACAAAGTCAAATGATCAAAGAGGGATTTTTTCTCCTCAGACTGTGACGTGGAGGCCATTGATCTCTACGGAAAATGCCTTGTGGTTTACCCATGAAAAGGTGTCAAATGAGAGCTTATCGGACACCTTAAGTTTTCAACTTCATTTATTTAATTTCATTGGAGATTGGCTTTCCTTGGTGTTATTTTCTTTCAAGAGAAAAAGAATATGGAAAAATTAAATGATGTGAGGTAAAACTTCCCAAAGGTCAATTCTAGAGTATTCTTTTAAGTTCTAAACCACTTATAATCCATTACGAGGACACTGGGTTTACATCCTCCACATTAATGATCTTACTAACTGAAAGCAGGTATGGGGAAACTTTTGCTTCTAAACTTTGTGGTAAGTACATGGGGTGAGAGGTGGCAAACAGACAGGACCAGGCACTCTTATTTAGACAGTGGTTTCCTCAAGAAAATAAATCTGTTCCCAGAATACCAAGGATGGTCACTGGGAAGAGAAATCACAGTTCCTAATTCCCTGGGGCAAAGTAACTAGATTGGCAATTCCTTTTCCCACAAGAAAATTCCAGTCTCCAAGCTGGGGAGGAACCATTATATTTCCAGAAGCCAGTCATGCAGCATCCTTATCTACCCAGATTCACAAAGCAACTCCAGTCTTGTCTCTGTGTCACATGGCCTTAGCTTTCCTAAACACACTTGCTTACCTCGGTGTAGGTCGTCCTCAGACACGAGAACTGTCAAATCATTATACTTTCAAATGTGAATTTGCTTAGAGGAGGACTTACTTTAATAGCTGAAAACTCAGTACAAAACAAACATACTTACAAATGACATTCACAGGGAATTAATCATTAATGCTCTCAGCTGGTGCCCTAAGACCTCCTCAACCCAAGTTGCCTCAGCCAGGATCTGAGAGTTCTTGCTGACTCTTCCCCCTCATCTGAAATTCCACATCTAGTCAATCCCATGTGCTGTTGATTATTGCTTTTAAACAGTTCTTGGATTATTTTTTCCTTCTATGTACCCCATTGCTGTTATTCTGTCCTTTATAATCTCTCTTATCTGAATTACTACGACTTCCTCCCAGTAGGTCACCTGCCATGGCTAACAGAGCATCTTGCCAAAGGCCTTCAGTGACTGTAAGATGGGTCAAGGCCTCTTGCACATCCAGGAGGGCTCTGTGACCTGACTAGCTTTTGTTCCTGTTCCTGTCCTTGTTCAACCCTCGCCTTTTGGGCAGTGCTCTAAAGCTGGAGCCCCACCCTCTGGTCCCTCTGATCTCTGTGCCCTCACTTCCTCATGTCCCCTTTATCCAGAAAGCTCCTCTCATGAGGAATTCTCTAAGGGACCCTGAGTAGCACTACTCCCCGGGAGCCTTCTGGCTCCTCCTGCTCTCCAACTAAGGGCAAACATGGCCCCCTGTGCTTTTTTTCTCTGTATTCACACACTGTATTACAGTCATCTGTCCTTGTACCTGTCTCTTCATGAAGCTACGTGTTCCTTAGGGGTAGAGTCTGTGTTACGTTCATCTGCACACACTCAGCACAGGGTCAGGCACTGTGTTTTGAGTGAGCAGTTGAAACCTAAACTTTATCCTAAAATGTCCAGAATTTGTCTGTATTGGTAATAGCCAATTTGGTTATACAAACCAAAAGTCTTCTTAAAATTTGGAACACATCTAATAGCTCTAAGGGTTTGGAAAAAAAAGGGGCAAGTTCACACAGGCACTCATTAAAAAATGGTTATTACTGACAAGAGTTGAATTCCAATAGTTTGTAGTAACGCATTAAATTCACAATACACTTTATATGGCTAACAATAGCATAAAGTGGCTCATGTTAGTTCTTTAATTTCCCCCAAATCATCTGAAAATTACTAACAGTCAGAGATATACCTTTAGTGGGTTACTATTCTCAAAACTGATATATTCATCAGTTTGCTTCACTCTCCTCCTCCCCAATCTGAATTCTACTATCAATAGAATTCAAAAGGTCCACAGCAGTTTCTATGGCAAGAAAAAAAAAAAAGTTGCTAGAGGGGAAAACAGCAAATAGCAATGAGAGAATCCATACAAAAGTCAAAGAAGGGGAACCTTTAAAAAAAAGAATAGACAAAAACTAGGTATATATGCTTTAAAACGGATCATATGTATCACAAGAAAAGCCTGAGACAAAAATGGCTATTAACTGAGTGAAATGTGAAAGAATGTTGCCTATCTACAAAATACTACTGAAAGCACTATAGGTCTTTTTTTTTTTAAATCAAATACGAAAATGACGATCTTTGGAGTATAATGAATGACATTAACCCACGTGTGAAGAACCAACAAAAAAAGTAACAAAATCAATTCAAAGTCTATAATTTTGTCCCCACTTTGATTCAATCTTTGTAGCTCCAACACCACACAATCCAAAGTAAGGCAAATGGTTTAAAGTTCAAGCCAGATACTGCCTTTGCTGTTTCCTACCCGCTTTGGTAGGCTTATTTTAGATTTTGTTAAAATTTGTTTTTAAAATATTCAACTAAAACTGGGGCACCTGGGTGGCTCAGTTGGTTAAGCATCTGACTGGCTCAGGTCATGATCCCATGGTTCATTAGTTTGAGCCCCACATTGGGCTCTGTGTGGACAGCTCAGAGCCTGGAGCGTGTTTCAGATTCTGTGTCTCCCTCTCTCTCTGCCCCCCCCATGGCTCTCACTCTCTCTCTCTCTTAAAAATAAATAAACATAGGGGGCGCCTGGATGGCGCAGTCGTTAAGCGTCCGACTTCAGCCAGGTCACGATCTCGCGGTCCGTGAGTTCGAGCCCCGCGTCAGGCTCTGGGCTGATGGCTCGGAGCCTGGAGCCTGTTTCCGATTCTGTGTCTCCCTCTCTCTCTGCCCCTCCCCCGTTCATGCTCTGTCTCTCTCTGTCCCAAAAATAAATAAAAAACGTTGAAAAAAAAATAAACATTAAAATAAATAAATAAAAATAAATAAATAAATAATAAATAAAAATATTGAACTAAAATTAAATCAGGGAAGTATAGAAAATCTAGAAGCTAAATATAAGGCTGATATCACACTGATACTTATGGAGACCAAAAAGCATCCGGCTCTAAAGAATGTTTTTTGTTTTAAGGGGTAGTGTTTAAGGTATTACATAATCACCCTTACTAAAAGTATAGTTTTTAGCTTTGTCAGGGTCTCTGTTGGAATTATAATTCCAGACTGAACAAAAAATTGTATCAAAATTCTCTTATCATATTAAAATACTTGATCGTGTGTTCCCTCAAGATTCTCAACTTTCTATTTCTGAGAAGAGAACAGATTTAATGAGATATTTTCAAAGTAGAGCTGGTAAAGGGAATATTTGTGAAAAGCACTGCCAAAAGACAATTCATTTGGTAGACACAGAAAAGGCAAAATTTACCACAGATACTGGAGGAATTAATACTGGGTATTAAATAATCATCTCTGAATAAACTCTACAAATCAATATGGGCCTTTTGGTCTAAACTAAAGACGGCATTACCTAAAGGAAATCTCTAAGGTCAACCGGCAATTAACTGAAAGGTTTTGATTGAAAATGCTATTGACTGCTTTCATATCAGACAGCTTCCTGGCTATTATACTTCATGGGCTAAGTAGGTGCCAAGACATTAAACTGTCAATAATCTATTAATACTGGATGGTTACGCTCACTCTCCCTGAATCTGCAGGCTAAGATACTCCAGCCAAGTACCTGCTTAGAACTGATGCAAATTCCCCAACCCTGAGAGGAAAATCATATCTTTATTACCTCCCAGCTTAAATGCCTACAAGTGTTGACAGAGTGTAAAAAAAAAAAAAAAAAAAAAAAAAATCCAGATAATAGATGCTTATTCAGAGGAGTTAAACTAACATTTGTTTTTCAAAAAATTGCTAAAGGGATGGTGAACATGTCCTGGAATCTGACTTTCTTTCTAAGCCATATTTAACAGTTTCTAAATTGAATGTAATAAACACTTTACAAAGAGGAATGAGAAGTTATTTAAAGTGAGGCTCATAGGTCCCTGCCACTCAGCATCTGGAAAGCAGTTATACTTGGGGGCTGGGGGGGGGGGGGGGTGACTTTTAATGAATTTAATAGAGAAAAGCACTTTAATTAAATGCTGTCAGAGTGGATTGTATTAATGACTGCACACAGAGGAATTTAAAGCAAGCCAAGTTTATTTAGCAAATAGAAACTGGGCGCTCGAGGCCTGCAAGTATTTATGTTTCTGCAGTTGCTGTACATCTAGAAGATGATGGTGGTGCCAGATGAAACCACTGAGTTATTAGATATGATTTTATTTATTGTGTATTATTAAAGTTTTGAAGGCCTCGGGGGAATGGATTTCATTTTCAAAATGAAATACCACATTTGATCCGAAAGGGTTAAGAAAGGAGAATATTGTCCCCCAATGTTTTCTGTGCCCTGGACTTCTGATACAGCTGAGTGGTTAATGGGGATGACCTTTTCTAGGTTTATCCAGTCAGAATTCACTCCACTGCACAGTAGTGGGAAAGAAATCGATGACAGTATTTCTTCTATGACTTTTTCTAATTTTTTTTCTTTTCAGTGATTTGCCACTAAACATAATTCATTCTTTTACACATAGCAATAAGCTGAAAAATGACCAAAGCTCCTAAAAATCTCCATGAAAATTTGGCTGCCATAACTTTCTTAATGAAAAACATGAAGAGCACAAACTTCTACAAAGGAAAAGGTATCGAATGTTTGACTTGGGGCAACAGGGAAGAAGGGGTTTTCCTCAGTGTCTTCTATTCAGAGGCTGACCACAGAACAAGCCTATTATTAATGATAATATTTTAAAAATAAACAAAGAAAATACGAGCCTTAATGCATGAAAGCTGTAAAAGATTGAAAAGCTGGTCTGGCTGGAAAATACTATGTGTGTGTCAAAATGATTTTCTCTACCGTTTGTAAAAATGTAATTATCCATGATATGCTATTATCCATGATATGCTACAAGGGTAAGGGATTTCTAGTAAATCCATTGGAAGCTGAGGATTCGCCTTTGGTCTTTAGTTCCTGACACCACCATGTCTGTGAGATCACAAACCACTGCCATGATTTACCACATCCTTCTTGCAGTTATATATACACTCTTTCAGTCTGTCTTTAGATTTTAATTCAAAACATGAGGAAGGGGGAGAAGGGAAACGTGAGGATGGGAGAAAAAAAACAAAACACAAAACCCAGCACCTATTTCCTTTCAAGAACAGAGTAATGATCACAAATGAAGACTTTCAACTTTCTAAATAAATAATCTAATTTTTAATCCCCCCCCCATCCAAGCTATTTATTAATATCACATGTTAGATCTGTGTCTTTGTAGTTCTGGAACTTATAAAGCAACTCTGCATTTCCCATCTGTGCCAAGATGTTTCAGACTAGTCTTTGAAATGCTGCAAATGCAGATGAATACGACATAAAATAGGAACTGATTACATACACATTCTATATGTGAATAATGGCAACACAGAACACAGATGACAGGACATGTTCACATAGTGTATTGTACAATTCTGCTTCATATACGCAAGTATGTAGGGACCATCAAAGTACAGCCTGCTGTCTCTAATACGTCTGTTCTAGGAGCTCCAAATAAATTTGTTGATTTCTTCTAAATAAAATGACAAGAAAACTTCTTCTTCGCTGGTACATCAGTAGTTCTAATATGAAGATATATTAAAGAATCATCAACTGATAGAACATACCGATGCATTTGATCCAGATGTGTTTTACAAGCCAAAGAATTCGTCAATTTGCTTCTCTCCTTTCATTACTAAGTACATGACTGTATTAACTACACACACTGCTTAACTAGTTTAGCTTTACCTCTCCGGGAGGCTTTTGTTTCACATGATGCATAAACTCAAATAAGGATTTCTCTCAAGAGTATATCCCTTAAATCATGCCTTACATGGAACTATTTGACATTTGTCCACCATAACTCCTTTCTACTCTTCTTTTCCCACACTTTGAGTACACTGTTGACACAAACTGTCCAAACACTGAAATGAGAAAAACTATATTTAAAAAATTATTTGCATGTAGATATTGTACTTATATACTATATGCTCACTTTAGCACATTCTGTTCATTTAGATCACAATAGAAGTAAGAAGATCTTTCCATATCCATATGTATTTCTTTAGGAACTCACATCATGGATTTCAGCTCCATAATTTTAGAGTACCTTTTAAAACATAACTAACTTCCCATTTTGAAGTAAAGCGTTCAGTTTATCACATCTAAGAAATTAACTCTGTTGAAGGGGAAAGAGTAGAAACAACGACTGTCTAAACAAACTATTTTTTATATCTGGGTGATCAAGTGAGCTGTATCCTATCAATCAGCCATTCAGTTCTGGAAATACCTTTCTTTCATACAATGCTTTTTTGGTATGTCTTTATGAAAAATAAATACATGGATATCCACAGGGCTTTAAAAAAAAAAAAAAAGTTAATTGGAGTCTCTTCAGTGTTGTGCTAGTAAATGTGTAACAATGGGCTCTCCAGAGAAAAAAGCCCCGGTTGGATCATTCGCCTGTTCTCATAGTGTGAATAATCCCACCATGGCCAGCTCCATTCTACTAAAGGTGAGACAAAATTTGAAAATTCCTGAAAATTCAACAATCAGCACTGCTAGCCAATTCAAGCCTACTCCAGCACACTCTGAGTCTGCTATAGAAAGTGATACCTGTCCCTTTTCTGCCTCCCAGACTTGCTCACTGGAGCTCCTTTGCCTGGCCTTACTTACCTGTCAGTTTCCTAGCCCCAAAGTGATTAGGATGATCCTGATGTGACACACAATTCAATAAGAGACTCCATATCAAAAGGTGAAGGGTTATATGGTTTGCAGTGAATTAGATCTAGAAACAACTTGTGAGGAAATTGAACTTATGACCTCAGAACTGTCAAATCTATCCAGTTTGCTTGATCTCCCATTTCTAGGGTTAAACTGAGTAATAATAAAATAAATGAATTTCAGAACTTTGGCAGTTTTCCTTTAATTGAAAGTGTGCTTTTCTATCATTACAAGGGGAAGTTCCAGACTTCAACTTAATAAAAATCAGCAGTAGTTTTCAGCCACATTAGATTTCCACACTAAATAGAAACAGCTGAGAAGCCACGGTAGGTAGGTTTGGTTACAATAGTTTAAAACTCAGTGGCTGGCTTTCTCTTGCAATTGCTATAACTATGAATCATAAGAAAACCAACTGGATCTCTCTGAGCAGATATAAGGTGTCCATCATCTGTTATTTTGTTGCTACTTTGTTTTTCCAAAACGCATTTGATCCTCCCAGGAGTGATATGGTTTTATTTTTTGTTTTCTACATTTTCATTAAAATACTCAAATGGGAATCAGAAATAAATAAACCAACTCATAGAATGAGTGTTTCAGATAGAAAGAGTCTTTGGGATCCCCTAATCCATGTTATAACAGTTTACAAAAAAGTAGAAGAAAACTAAGGGATAAAACCAATCATCCAAGGTCACATGCCCAGTCCCAGTGACTAGAGTCTATGCCACTTGCAGGGCCCTTTGCTTTACAGTATCTTTTTACCCATTTTATCAAAACAGTTCATTGAAAACAGAGATAGAAAGTAGTTTTTATTCTTTACAAGATGCTCTAGTTCCTGAGACAGTGAACAGGAAGTCTTGGCAGGTAACAAACACAAACAGAAATATTTTAAGTTTTTGAGAACTTTTTACTTTAATGCCATACTACACTCAGATTTAAGCAAATCCCAATCATCTATTTTAAATGTGTTTTAAAAAATTATAACCAGAAGGCCCTGCTTTCAAATAAAGAATTTGTTTGTTTCTACCATTATGTAATAAGCAAGACATCATGATTTTTCAAAATTAAAATCAAATGGTTGTGTTTATCATCAAATTCTTAACCCTATGATTTTCAATCATGGGGCCATCACTTATGCATTTGTTGTGACCTGCACTTCAAATAATTTGGTACCATCAAGAGCAAAATTTATAAGCATTTTACTTTTTGTCTTTTGTTTTTGGTAAATTAGAGTTGATTCTATATTCCTTCTACAGTGACACTAATCATATATACTTTCACCCTTGTTTACTTGCATATGTGGGAGGGAAAGAGGTAGAATTCCAGTTAGTGATGGTAGGAATTGAGTCACTTACATGAAAACCACCCATTAGTATTTTCAGTATGAAGGACCCACTAAAAAGTATGCTAAGATCTTAGAGAATTTTGCATCTCTGCTCAACATATCATTACCTAGCCTGCTCTGCAAAAGTCTATATTCATTTCCCTGCTGGTCTTTAAGCAACTCAAGATCAGATAAAATTTATTTCCCCTTGTTTGAGTCCATTGGAGGCCAGTACAGAGCTGCTGATGTGGCAGATGCTTACTTAATACTAGACCAAAGAAACTCAAACATCATCACTGCATGGCATCTTCACAACTCTGTGGATCCTAACATGTTGCAAGATAAGAAGGACAGCAGAACTCCCAGAGATTATGCAGAAGCAGAGTGGTCTTTTTGCTTTTTTAAGCTTAAAAAAAAAAAAAAGTACCAATCTACATTTGTAATATCCAATTGCATTTAAAAAAAATTTTTTTTTAACGTTTATTTATTTTTGAGACAGAGAGAGACAGAGCGTGAACAGGGGAGGGGCAGAGAGAGAGGGAGACACAGAATCTGAAACAGGCTCCAGGCTCTGAGCTGTCAGCACAGAGCCCGACGCGGGGCTCGAACTCACAGACTGTGAGATCATGACCTGAGCCGAAGTCAGATGCTTAACCGACCCAGGCGCCCCTCCAATTGCATTTTTTAATCCCTAAAGGGATTGTATTCAGACCTGAGAAGAAAAGGTCTCACTTACTTTCAAGTAACTTATAATGACTTTTTTAAAAGAGTTTGGAAATGTAGAAAGATCAGGTGAAACCAGACAGCTCGGAGTTTCTCAGTCTGCCCCAAAACAAGTGTACAATGTGTACACAACGGAGGCAACGCACGCTCTCGTGTCTTGCTAGTTACAGAATCATATGCTGACATCATCCTTGGTTCAACTCTGAAATCTTCTGAGCAGAATTATACCCTTATTCACTACTCTTCTGAGTAGAATTCTCTCTCTGAGTAGTATTATTCATACTAATAATGCTAAGATACCATTATTATTTCTCAGGTGCCTTCCGTGCAATCCCCTTCTCATGTAAATCTCAATCCTAAAGATTTGGGATCGTTGCTGTTTGCAGAAAACTTAAGTGGTCTCTGCAAGACCAGAGTGCTCCAATTCCAGTGGTGGCCCTGGAATCCACATCCAGCTCTTCTGTCGGTCCAGGGCCCCCTCTCCTCAAGCTTCTGGCAGAGCCATGGTTTCGATCAACTCGGATAAGCTCCTTGACAATTTATATCGCTTATGTTTCAAAAGAAAGAAAAGGAGGTTAAAAGAAATCTAACTTTCATTTGGATATTTTACTTTCTACTGAAATATTTTTGAATCAGGCAGCCCAAAAACTTACAAAAATGGCTGTATTAGTGTATCTGTGGGTCAAGTTTGTCGGTTCCATCAGCTTCCCAGCATGAAGCCTCTTAGTCTCAAAAAGGCCACTGGGACCGGGCTTTCCTGGCCACCCTCATACCCTGCTTCAGCTGCAACTGCCTTCCAGATTTATGAACTTGTTTGAGTGATTAGGCCCAAATCAGAGTATGTGAAATGAGCACGTCTGCTCTGACCAAATAAGGAGAATTTCATCCACACGGGGAAGCCCTTCTCTGCACATGTGCATACCTGTTTCCTCTGTAAAGATGATGAATACCTCTCAAACCAACAATTACGTATGAATGAGAAACACTCTGGTAGAAAATTTAAGGAGAAAATGTGAAGCAGGCTCCTAAAACTGTATGTGTTTTATGCCACATTAGCTCGTTATTAAGAGACACTTGACACTCCGCAGACCACAGCTTTATCAACACATGCCCAGTGAGCAGTTCAGTTGAAGGACTCGGTTCAAGTACTAACAATGAATTAGCCCACACCCCACTGCCAATAGGGTAGTTACTTGGAGAAGTCGCCCTAGGCAGAGACAATGAACATGACCAGGGCAAAAAAAGAAGTGTGTGTCTGTGTGGTCGAGGAGAAATTAAGGAGGAGTGGTCATCGTATTATCCATTCGTTTTCCACCAAAACCACATTGTAAAATGCCACTCAATCACTAATCTACATATATAATTCTTTCTAGAACTATGTAAATCACTTCAGACTCTAGAGAATAGATTCAGAAAATCTGCTTTGATACTTTCAAAAAGCCATTTTTTTTAAGGTAATATCATCTCTGAGAAGCTAAACATGTTTTAAAGATGTTATCCAGTACATTCTGGAAACAACTGGAAAAGTTGAAGAGATGGTACCCAAAGTCAACACCAGAGAAAGAAACAGAACCTATGGATCCCATTAAATCATAGTCTTAATTCTAAATTAAGTTAAGGTAGCCAGAGGGAAAATGAAATCTGTTTAAAAAAAATGCAACTCTGAGTGAAGGAGAAAACTGCTCAATGTTGTGTGAAATTTTATATGTTTTATTCACTGTTGTACACATGGTGCCTAGAATTAATACCTAGCATGCTGAAGGAGCTATACAAATACTTGTTAAATAAATAAGTAAAAATGTGAGAATAAAAATAGCCAGACTTTTCAATCATATCTATAACTTGAGGCCTGAAAACACTTTTATCAAACAATTTTAATCATCTTTACCAAAAGCCAGACTTAGCTAGATATCTACAGAAGTATAAAGGAATGTATTTTCCTTCTCACAGATCAAGTGTAATGAGGCCCTTGATTAGAACAATGACATATCGATATCCACAAGTGCCTTAATGTTAGCTTAAGTTTATTGTTTTTTGCGGGTGGAGGAGAAGGGAGGATGTGTTCCAATACACTACCTTAGGCTATTTATTTTGTCTCCTTCTTTCTCAGTCTGCTCCACATTGCTCATATTTAACCAGTCTGTCCCTTCACAAAATTAGCCACTGCCCCATGTTCTTTCAGATTAAAAAAAAAAAAAAAAGAAAGAAAGAAAAAAAGCGTTTCAGATTATTGAAAAGAAAAGAAGGAGGGTAGGAGGGAAGAAAGGAGGGAGGAAAAAATAGTCACAATGAGTTGGCTAGTAGAATAGCAAGAATATCTCCTAACAAATGCCACAGCAATATTTTTAAAAAGACAACTAAGCTTTATGTTCAAAAGTGTTATCTTTAGTCTTATTTTCCTATAAGAACATCAAGTATTGGCCAAGGTGCTAAAGGTTTTATATTATACCTCATTTCATTTAATATCAGCAGAAGAAAAAGACTATGACAATGTATACAAAGAGAATCCTGCTGTCCCAAAACTTGAAAAAAACAGACACAGAGATCATTTACATTAGTGCTTTTAGTGGTTTCTGAGTGTGAGCACTGCAGACACTTGTATCAACAAGGAGCTATTGTACCAATGGAAATGACACGGTCGATCCTTTTTCTTCCCTTTACCTATCGAGCAGTGTTAGGCAAAGTGCCTTCTCTTCAGTTTCAGCATCTAAAAAATAAGGGCTGTATCAATAACCAACAGCATGAGCTGAAGGGACTGTGCTGCCTCTGAAAAATGCAAAATATCAAAATTAGGCTAGTATTTAAAGAAACATAGCAATCATAGAAGAGCAAGCTACTACAGAGACCAAGGTTCTCTATGTTCCCACAGGGCAGGAAAAGACTGGAAGAAGGGGAACCCAGCTGTTTGACAATTCACTTCAAACCAGTAGCTAACCCTGGACATTTAATTTGGAAGGCAGTGTGTTATTAAGGTTCAGCCACTCATAGGGAGAGCTCTGCTTGGCAAAAACACTAGAACAACCCCACAAAGAATGAGAAGCAGTAAGCTAACTCCAATTATTAAAATCATAAGCCTAGTAAATTGTTGAACCCACTTTAAAGACATAAACAGGAAGACCCAGATTACTATAAAATTCTACGTTTAATTTCTATGAGTATCTATAGCACAGTGCCTGAACGCATGGAAGGAAGCACATGATAAATGTAAGACAAACTGCAATAAAATAAAAAGGCATAATACTTTGGTATACACAGAACTTAAAATAAATCTTAGGCATTTGTTTCCTACTGCTTATATGTCTATAGCATTTCACATTTAAAAAGTCATATAAATCTCCCTTGATATCAGAATTTCATATGAGACTTGTTAATCATTACTACAACCATCTACTCTGATAAATGCAGGGTCATAGGAGCCGTGATCTACTAAAAGGCTCTAACTTCCTGGCCCAAGGGCAACCCATTCACAGGTCATGTACAGATGGTCTATAGCCAGTTAGTTTTCTACTTCCCATTCTTTTGACTTTATTCTAATATTTTCCCAAGCAGAGTTCCTCCTTGAAAACGCAGTGCCTTCTAAATTAAGCACTGGTATTACTATTTGGAAATGAAATGTCAAGACAGTTTGCCTTCATGAGGGTAAGGTGGACCCGTCAATTTCTCTTGTTATGAAATTTTAAAGTGGTAGTAAATATAGAGTGGGCAAAAAAAAAGCTGGATTTGATAAATAGAAAAAACTCAGGAGGTAGAGCAGAGGTCATGGATGGGCAGGTCAAGTTCTGAGGAGGCAGAATGATAATTCAGAGAAACTGTGAGTAGCAAATAGAAGTTATAAAATAGATAAAAATATAAGTGATAAATCAGATAACGATGGGAAAGAAAAGCTTGACAACAGAAGGAATCTGACATGGGGAAGAGGTGTGTTATATAAAGGATAGCAAAGGAGAGGATGAGCCCATGAATTTCCATGAGTGCTGAATTCCCAGTTCCAGGTGTAGAGAAACCTAACTACATTCATAGCCCATACATCTGAATTTTCAGGTTCTATCACTGTCAATTTCCCTTAATATATCTCCAAAAATTAAGCCGGAATTTCTGTCTTGACACACACACACACACACACACACACACACACACACACACCACACAAAACCAAAACTTTAAGAAACTTTTAAAAAGCAGGCAACGAACTTACTTAAATCTCTAGAAAAGAACAAAGCCATAGGTAATGTCTAATCTACTCGCTTAGCTACCAACTCTAATGAGCTTCTTCAACTTTCTGACATCATTGCTGAAAGAAACCTTTCCACTATATTTTGAAAGAAATGGTCTCAAGATGGAAATGTCCTTTTATCTAGAATAAAAAAATTGGTTGTAAATGACCTCCAAATCTCTTTATATTTCTGAATGGCAAATTGAAAACTTTGAACATGGTAAAAAGCTAGAATGCTCTTCAAGTTGAGGGACGCCTGGGTGGCTCAGCTGATTAAGCATCTGACTCTTGATTTCAGCTCAGGTCATGATCTCATGGTTCATGGGTTCAAGTCCCACATCAGGCTCTGTGCTGACAGTGTGGGACCTGCTTGGAATTTTTTTTCTCCCTTTCTCTCTGCTCCTCTCCTGCTTGTGCCTTCTCTCTCTCTTTGTCTCTCAAAATAAATGAATAAAAACTTTCTAAAAATGCTCTTCAAGTTGAATAAATACATGCAGGATGACATAATGTTAATATGAAAAAAGTTAGTGTGGCTCCTCATGGATGTTAAGAAACTCCAAAAGTTCTCCCAAGGGAGGACCTACTTAGAACCAACTGCTGCAATATGTCATTAAAAATGGTGGAGCGTTCATGTTCATCTGTCCTCAGGCCTACAGTAGGGCTTCAGAACTCTGGGCCGCCCTTAGCATCCCTTGAATAGCAGCTTGTAAGGAACCCAAGAGGGGAGAAATTCTAGTAACCTGGCTAGAGAACTTGCAAACATCCTTAACTGGTTAATTAATTAGCCTACTTATTTTGTAGAAGTTGTTCTTTCGGAAGCAAAGATATGGCCCATACAGACGGAGTAGAAAGGCATGATTGAATTCACACAGCTTAAAGATAGATTTCAAGTACACTTACACATTAGCATTGAGAGTCATGTTCTAAATAAAGCTATCTCAAAAAAGCTGATGAAAACTGCAAATTTCAGTCACGTCAGTTCTGTGACATCACACTAGTGAGTTATAGGTTTCACTGTGTTAAGTTTCCCGTAAAGAAGAAAGCTCACAAAACTAAATCTATTCAGTAGAATGCTTAGAAATTAAATGGTATACATAAACGGCTTTGCCTAATACCAGACACCTAACAATATGTGTTCAGGGGATGCTGGTTGCTGTGTGTTGGCAGTTCCTTCCAGCACACAGATACAAGTCAGACAAGTGTGGAATTAAGGTCTCACTTTGAGCACGTTACTTAACTTTATGCTCCAGTTTTTTACATGTGAGAGTAGGCAAAAACCACCCTCCTCTTTGGTTTTCCATAAGGTTAAAAGAAGACATATACAAATCTCACATTTTGAGAGCCTCACACCCAAAAAGGCTAACTGCTGCCAAGGAAGAATCAGAACCATCACCGACACCATCATCATCCTCATTGTTGTTATTATTCCTGGATTTAATACAGGAAACACAGAATCATCCTCATAGGTACTTATAGTTTTGCCTGTTTGTCTGTTTTATCTTATGGTGTTAGGCAATGAGTGGTCTATCTATTCCAGAATGTCCCGACCCCAGCACTACTGACACTGTTCACAGATAGGTCTTTGTTTTAGGGGGCTGTTCTGTGCATCGCAGGGTAGATGGCAGCATTCCTGGCCCCCACCCAGTAGATACCAGCAGCATCTCCAAGTTATAATAACCGAAAATGTCTCCAGATGCTGCCGAATATCCCATGAAGGGCAAATTCACCGCTGGTTGAGAACCACTGGTTAATACCAATGACAAGGGATTGTTGGCTTCGAAAATGCTGAGAATTCTCTTGAGTGGGCGGCAATCCAGACAAGCAGAGGTACAATACTGGTGTCAGCTGTCACCCACCAGGTCTCACATTCTTACTCAGTGTATTGCATGGAATTTTAAAACAATTCCTTGTCAGGAAACCACACAGCAGCAAGCTCAGAATTCCTGAACTTACAAAATAAGCCATGGAAACACTGTGGTGGAAATATAATAAAGCAATAAAGCACAAACTACACAGACATGAACAATTTGGCAAATGTTCCCCAATCAACCCCACTCAGTGACCTAGTCATAGCATGAGCAATGTCCTTTCTTCTTTCTGCATTAAAGGGGGAGTGTGGTCAGAGGAAACACTGGATGCCAAAAATGCCTGTGTTTTCATTCAGCTGGCGAGCAAGGTTCAATGTCTCCGCTCTAGTCTTTCCAACTGTAAAATGGAGTTGGTAATAAAGAATACCCTGACCTAACTAGTTTTTGATTCTAAGTTGAGGATATCCATTCACTATAGGGCCTCAGGTCATAATAACCACTAGGGGGAAAATCACTATAACCATAAGAAATAATTTTGTCTCTGACCTTTTAGAATGAAAAAGTGGAATTTATTTCATCTTTTTCATGGAATGTTTTACTTTCCCATGTCATCTCACCTATATTGGTCTTCTCACCATATCCATACAAGGACCGAAAACATTATGTATATCAGTATTTCACAACCTTTTTTTTTTTTTTTTTCATTATTAACCACTGAAGGAAACTTCTTAGGCATTCCCCCAACCCCCCAATCATCTCCCCTGCTTCATGGAATATTCAGGGATACGCTGAATATCTCTTTATTTACTGTGTCCCTTGGGAGGGCCACAAACTATTGTAAAGTGAAGATGTCTATGCTCCCCAAGAATCCATTTTCACTCCCTAAGGCAATATTACCCCTCCTGAGGGTCATGATAAAGATGGACAGATCTAGTTTACAACATGTGTTCAGGGCTTGAAAAGTCACCTTTTACACAGCAGGGACTTTCTTTTTTTTTTTTTTTTTTTTTTTAAGTAATCTCTAGTAGTCCCAGTGTGGGACTCGAACTCACGACCCTGAGATCAAGAGTCACATACTCCACAGACTGAGCCAGCCAGGTGCCCCTACACAGCAAAGATTTAAATGAGTTTCTGAAGAGGCTTAGAATACTGGAAAGAATATGAAGAAAACAGGTAACCCCATATGACATCAAAGCTGAACCTCACCTGGAGAGGTATAGATTCCTAACCTCACTCCTCTAGTACCACAGTGCCTTAGGGCTGACAGCACCCCTAAATGGCCCCAAGCCTAACTTGATCTCAGCTATAACCTAGCTTCATCTCTGAAGGAAAATTCCATCAAACACACATCTCTTGGTAAACATGCAAAGGATTCTGTTAGGTATTAGAATTATAAAAATAAATGGCATATAATGGCTACCATGGAAGAAATCAGAACCATGGGCAAAGGCATGTGCAGCTTTGGTTTGGCACCTTTGGGTGTAGAGCTGGAGTCACAGAGGCAAGGTGGCCTTACAGGGGCAGACATGACAGGAGCAAGGTCTAAATGAATCAAGTGGACAGGATGTGTGTGCACATACACAGTGTGAGCAAGGGGGATCTTGCAGCAGGAGAGTGACTGTGTGTCTTGCGTAGAGAGTATCAGCTCCAGCCAAGTGGCCTAGTGGGTCAGATCTGAATTTTCTGCATTGTTACACAAAAGCTGGATTTTATGTCAAATCTCCTGATGTGGAAGTGTAGGCTTAAAATTTTAAAACCTTTTGTGGCTTAAAACAAAGAAACACAACTGCAGGCAATATAGGACTATCAATATGTAAACTATTTGCAAACAAATGACAAGAAAAATGTCCTCACTTCCTTGAGCAAAGAGGCTCAGATTCTAAGGTACTTCTCACATCACAGAAACCACTGAATGCTGATATGAAGCTCCTTCCTTTATCTAGTACATCAATGAGGCCCTAATTCAACAGACTAATCTGGTGGGTAATTATGCACAATTGGTCATATCTTTACCAGTTAAGAAAAATCAAGGAATGGTATACCCTAACTACTCATAAAGAAATTTAAATGGCACCCTTCTATAACCACAAGTGGAGTAGACTTCTGCATGATTTTAGTATATCAGGAGCTCTTCATAATCACTGATTTCACCTATACTTAACGGTTTAGTGATGGTGCATTTTCTGCCTAGACAAAGTGTAACATCACCAAACTAGTATTACCCTATGTATGCATTTTAAAATTCCCCAAACATGTGAATAATTATATTTCCCTAAAATTTTAGTTGATATAAAGGCACAAATGAATCATAGCCCTGGGCCCAATGGCTTAGCTTTTTCATAAATATAAACATTTTTTAGTAGTTTGAAATCTTTTAAAATACAGTCCCTCCTAAGTCACAGCAGCTGTGCCAACTGTATTCTCCAATCTCGGGAGTTCTGCCAGTTAGTTCCATTTATTTTTCTTCATTTTTTATACCATGACTGTAATATAAAATTAATCCAAAGTTTTGTATTTTGCTGACAAACAAATGCAGGATTTCAAAGCAGTGTCACTGAGAGACTAGAACGATGTCAAAAAAAAAAAAAAAAAAACACAAAAAACAAAAAAACAAAACCAAAACAGTAATGTATTGAAGAGTTTTATAGTAGTTATGGGATCAAGATCAATGGCCAAGACAAAGTCAATGCAGAGAAAATTACCTTATTTGTAAACTCTTTAGCTAAGATCTGAATGATAGGAATAGCCTTTTATATAATAAGTGAATTCTCTTAGTGATATCAGAACTTAATGTTAATAGCCGCGAAGTGCTATTACAGGAAAATTACAAGCTGACTCTTTCCTAGTCATTAAATATTGTTAGCACACTCTAGTTTTGACATACTAACATAAAAGATAATAAAACTCATAAATCAATTGATGGTCTGCTTCTAAGATTTACTTTACTCAAATTGGTCAGTTAGAATATTATACTGAATATCCTTTTAGCTACCTAAGCATAGGGACCTCATAGAGATGAGAACTTCTGAACAAAGAATGGAGAAAGAAGTGTATAGGAATCATCATCCAAATGAAGGGAGATCCTTAATTATAATGGTTTTAGAATTTTTATCTCAAATTTCTCTAAATTTCCAACTGTTATCTTATGATAAAAACTGAATGCAATAAGTGTCTACGATCAATCAGTTTTTCACTTCTGCTCTGTTTCTACTTCACCTAGACTGAACTAAGACGGACCCTGAATGAAAAGTCCAAAGTTGGTAGTTCCCTGAAGCTAGTCCTTGGCCTGTGTTGCTTCAACACAGAAGTTTTGACTAGTTCACATCAAAACAAGAAAAACAAGGGTGACAGGAAGTTTTTCATATGGCTGAATTTATATAGTTTGTAAGATTTTTTTTTGTTCTGAGGCTACCCTTTTCATTAATTTGTTGACATTAAAAAGTTTACTTTATAAAATGATATGGATAATAAATTGGAGCTTCCCTTGAATTTTTCAAGTGAATGTATTTTTCAAAAGACAAGGTTGGTGAACTTTTATTGGCTTTCTCTTTAATTTTAATTTCTACTAAATCTCAAAATCTAAAAACCACTGCTTTGTGTGACTTAGGATATTTGTCTAATTATCTATAGGAAGGTACCCTGGTGCTTGGACAAGGCCTCTGCCAGGAAAGGACAGGACAGGGAAAGGGGAAGGTGGGTCCTGAAGGGTAAGCCCTGGGGCTTACCTCCAGGGAATGAGTTGCCCCCAGCCCAAGTCTAAGACCAGGACAGCGGGCTTCACCACTTAGCTGTGTATTCTTATCACCCACCTGCTCTGAGTTCACTGTGACCATGTTAAGAGGCTGCTTCCAGGTGCTTCTAGTACGAATTCATGAGTCTAATCATTTGGGCAATTCACTCTGTGACTTTGGAAAATGACCAATGACAGCATGAAAGCACTGACTGAGATGTCAGTATTGGGATGAGAAGTGATATAATGGACCCGTTGACTTCTGGCTTCTCCTCCAGGCATGTGAGACTGAATTGAGGTGAAAGGAGTCAAGGAGACCTCAGGGTAGAGCATTTTGCCAAGTCCTTGACCACCTCTCCTTTGATATCTTGATCAAGAAACACACTCCATGCTTCCTTCATTCTCCTCATTTTCTCTTCCATTCCACACACACATGCATGCATTCCTGCTTTCTTCTTGCTACACAAAAGGAGGTTCAGACAGAAACCCTGCAGGGTCCTCTTTGGTGATGTTTGAGACTGTGATAGTGGACAATAGGACAAACCTCAAAACCTACAAAAATTTGTGGCCAAACTCAAAGGTGTCAGACCTTGGGATATTAACCTAGTTAATATTTCTTCCTAAAAGTCACTGATTCTAGACTGCAGCAAGACTCAGTGGCTAAACTCAACTGCTTTCAGAAAGAAATATTATTTCTCTCAAAGAGAGTAAATACTAACCAAACAAAACATGCAACCCAAATGAACACAGATTGCTAACAGAGAGGAAACCAAAAACAGCAAAGACTCAGCATAAAATACTAAGAACCTATCATAATTTCTCAAAGGTTCAGTTGAGTTCACTGGTATTTTCTAGCTCAGGTGGATATATTTCTTTTCCTCAGCCTAATCAACCATCCCTTGAGGGATTTCAGATTAATTTATTAGCTACTTCAGATTTTTTTTCTTTAAAAAAATAAACAAGCTGATAGAAACTATGAACTCTGTTTCCTGATTGGGAGACTGAATTTGCCACATGTGCTCTGGCTTCACAATCCCACAAATAAAACACACCCAGGAAAGCAGCTGCCTCTGGATTCGACTCCTCACCCATTTTTCCCCACATGAGCATGTGCACGTGTGTATGTGCACACACATGCACGCTGTGCCCACTGCGAGAACAGGGTGCCCCATCTTCAGGGACATGGCAGGAGACACCTTCCAATGGGAGGTGGCATGGTGTGTCCCTTGACCCTTGACATTTGCTGGCATCAACAGCCTCGCTCAGGTTGGGGGAAGAAAGGGGTGCTGACCTGTACTGGCTCAGGGGGAAGCTGGACCACGTGCTGCATGCGCTCGCTGTGGTGATGCCTGGACTCTTCCTCATAGATCACATCCCTCTCATGCTGGGGAAGGTTCAGGAAGCGACGGATGGTACACAGGTTCTCCCAGAGTGTGCGGTTCTCTGGGCTGGGGTTCTCCTTCCAGCGGAGCAGTTCACACAGCCAGCCCTAGAGGGAGAGAAGGTCACTTGAGTTAATGTGTAGGGTGCAGAGCAGCAGAGGATAGCCTGACTGAGGTCACAGTCTGACAACTCTGAAGAACCAACCAATGACCACACAGGTGGTTACACCAATGCCCCAAAATCTTCATTCTTGTTAATGATCTTATCACCCTTCCTACTGAATATATTTTCAACTAATTTACAGTTCCTTTTTGTAAAAGATACTCAAGCAAGATTACAGTTATCTGATTCTCAAAAAAAAAAAAAATTCATTTCATGTTGATCAGCTACAATTTTTAAAGACTGCCCAATTGGATACTTTCCATTCTAAGAAAAATGTGAAAATGAACAAATATGTATTGACAACATAGTGAATTCTAAAGAAGGAGAAACATTTAAGTGTAAATAGCACCGAATTCTCTAGGAAGGAAATAGTCTTAGAATTATCAATAACTCCACAAAATAAAAACAACAACCTTAGCGAGAATGAAAAAGTTATATGTGTTTTCAGTCTCTGAATGCCTTGGGCCCTAGGCCCACTTAACCATCACCGTCCCGCCACAGCCACACCTGCAGGAAGGTAGGCAGTTGGTCGGGTCACACCTGCAAATGTGCTCCCAATTCTGGCATCCGGATGTTCTCTCGCTTGAAACTGCACGAGAAAGAAAATGTAATGCAAATAATGATGGATTATATGAAAATAATACAGAGGATGCTGTCAACATCGCTCACTGACTCATGTCAAAATATTTTACCCAGTAGCTTTCTAACCCATCATTTCCAAGCTACATCGCTAATTTTAAAAACAAGAATTGTCCCACATCATGCCTCTTGTAAAAGAGTAAGAATTTTTCTGAAAAGGTGCATAAAGAAACACAAATGACTTTGTAAAAATTAAATCCCGAATCCCAACAAATTCTATATCATAACTTGTAAGCCAATGAAAGTTCCTGACATGCATTATAAAAACCCCATATAATATCGTAAGCTGTTGTTTGTCTAACTCTCCACTGTGTCTTCTGCCTTTACCCAAAAAAAGGCAAGATTTGATTATCTCCGCTGCATCAGCCAAGACAGCAACACCAGCTGTTCTCATTGTGCAGCCTCTTCCTCGCGGCCTCCATGTTAATAACCTGATCATTCCATTTTCTCCTTCAACTGCCGGCTGCAGCACCGCGAAGAGACAAAAACCCAGGCCCATCTGCAGCAGCTGTAGGCACTGAACTGTGAAGCCACTGGGGATTTATAAACTAATCTGTAACACAACACTGCCTTGTTTTTACAAGTGAGAGGCCACATTTGCGCAGACCTGATCTTTTCTTGCAATAAACTGGGAGCTGGGGAGAGTTAGAGGGTTAGGAAGAATGAAAACAAGATATCGAATCATTTGCTTGGAAATGTTTTTCCAAGTATTTCCATAGATTTCTTTCAAGTCAATTGAGAGACAGGTAAATGCTGATTTTCAAGGTGCAACGTGTATGAAAACTGAAGACAATTAAATTTTTTATCCCTATCAGGAAATAAACTATATTTTTAAAAAGTCTCCTAGTCCCAAAGTGTTTCCTCAAGGGTTTCTTTGTACAAAGGAAAGAATTCTTGAAATGGAAAATAAACCATCTGTGGAAAACTGAGCTCCTATTTCTCTATCTCTATACAGATATGAGTCTCCAACCGAACTCTTTCAAATGTTTCAAACAGGTATGTTTAACATGTCCCAGGGGAGGCTATAGCATAGAGACCAATCATTTAACAGAAAATAAAAACAAAAACCTACATCTGTTAAAAGATGAAGTTCTGAGATACCCAGACCTTAAGGAGGACACAGCACCTGCTGTTCCGCCTGAGGAGTGAATTGCATTGTGGGAAGCTGCAGCTTGAAAGGAGACAGGTGACAGCTGAGTGGTATCTCCACTTATGATACTCGGAATGTCTCGCACAACATTCATTGCTGCATTTGATTTATATGCGCTGTTATAATCTGCACTCATTACAATCACTTAGAACAAACTACAGGCCTCGTTATGGACTGTGCGCTGTCTGCCATCAGTCTTTAAGAAGTGTGGTGCTCAATTTGCCCACTGACATGCAAGGTCCTGACCTTGAAGCTATTAGGGAGCAGATTAGACACAAGTGTGATCATGTGTGCAGGCATAAGCAAACCAAATTAATTTCTGGCACAGGGAGGTAGCCAATAAGACCCTGTTCTTAGGGAACCAGAGAACTTCCTCAAATCCCTGATGGAGCTGAGCTAATAGCATGTTTAAGGGAACCCGGTTTTGAAGATGAAGCACATTCATGGTATTTAGAGGGTTATTAATCTAGTTTCCCCACAAAGTGTTTGCTTGGCTGATCAGATTAAGGGATGGAGCCTTCCACAGTGCACCCCCACCACAGCAGGCCCCAAGAAATCTGTGATACTTCACAGCCTTGGACATATTGCACCATGTGTACCCAGCTGCTTCAATAATTAGCTTATGAATGTATCAGCTGGTTCTGTGATTTTTATAAATAATAACTAACCTACAGAGCAGAAAGACTGTCGAGAGCCTTACAGTAGCACAAAACTGCAAGGTGCTCCTAACTCTGACTTGCTGTTCCACTGAACGCCGATATCCCCTACTAGTGGGGCTCCTGTAATGCCATTTATAAATATTTATTTTGCATTTGAAATGGCCATCTATGTGTGTCAGTTTTCTTCACAGCAGCCATAATTTACTTTCCTTTTGCTCTGGCTCACCACTCATTCCACATATTTGTAGCCTTACCTTCCGAAAATCTATTCTCCCTCCCCACTTCCCATCTCACCCTCCATCTTTTTATTTACTTGATCCTTCCACCGACCCATTCGGGATGCCTATCTCTGTTTTCTCAATGGGGGTCTCTTATTAGCTTGTTTAGTGGCTAATGAATGTGTGAGAAAGTGCCATGTTGCTGCATGAACACACATGTATGAAACTGTGAGTGAACCCACCACAGAAGAGATAAAGAGTCCCCACATTGGGATTTTTTTTTCATTTATATAATTTTTGCATGCCGTCCAAGAAAGTTTTGCAGTATCAGGAAAAAAAAAAGTGTAAATGTCAAATAAAACAGTGACAGATGACAGTATTCTCTATTGAATAGCACTGTTTCTGTCGTGCATGTTCAATGGGAACTCATGAATTATTAATAAACAAATCTCCTTTTTCTGTTAAAAATCTCAAGTAGGTTTTTTGTTGTTATTCCCTGCTGTGTTGTGTGGAGAATTCCAGGAGATTTATTTTCATTTCAGAAATGCTGATACAGAAGTTTATCTGATTTCCAGTCCTGGTCAGCACTGGGAGCAGGCACCATGAACTGCAGGTATATACCTATCTGTAATTTCTCTTTTAGTCTGGCTGTAAATTCTGACCAAAGGTTAGTTACATATTCATATAGTCAGGTTAGGCTTTCTAGTATGGTAAAACTGAGGCTAAAAAGTGAGTTACGGCCAGGAAGCTCAGAGAATTTTCAACTTTGAGCCCTGAGACTAACTGCTAAGTTCCTGGTCTGACATTAAATGATTGGGTTACCGTTGGGCAAGTGGTTACCCTCTTACAGCTTCTGGAATATAACCGCAAAAGGAGGGGTTTACAAAAGATGGTCTCTAAGTTCCCTTTCCAGCTCCACATTCCATGGTCTGTTACCTTGTTATTTGTCAGAAATAGCAGATAATAATTAGCCATCAGGGTTAAAGTACAAAGAAACCACCTTAAGCGGGTGATTAAGGGCAACATCACCAGTGATAACATATGGACATCATGAATCCTGTGGTATGACGCACTCCAAAGGACACAACACAGTATCTGCAGAAGTCTTGCCAAAAATGCATAACCCCAGTTGAATCATGACAAACCCAAATTGAGAGATGTTCAACAAAATAACATATCAGTATTCTTCAAAAGTGGCACTGTCATTAAAAAAAAGAAAGAAAGAAAGAAAAGAGGAGCGCCTGGGTGGCTCAGTCGGTTAAGCATCCACCTCTTGGTTTTGGCTCAGGTCATGATCTCACAGGTTCGTGAGTTTGAGCCCTGCATCAGGTTCTGAGCTAACATCGAGGAGACTGTTTGGGATTCTGTCTCCCTCTCTCTCTGCCCCCCACCTTGCTCATGCTATATCTCTCTCCTTCAAAATAAATAAAAATAAACTAAAAAAAAAAAGAAAAGAAAAAGGAAAGACCGAGGAATGGCCACAGACTACAGAAAACTCAGGAGAAATAAAAACCAAATGCAGTGTGATTCCTGGATGGGATCCTGGCACAGAAAATGGATATTAGTGGGAAAACTACTGAAATTAGAATAAACTTTTTAGGTTAGTTAATGGTATTAAAACAATGTTAATTTCCTGGTTGTGATAACTGCACTGTGGTGATGTAAGATGCTAACAACAGAGGAAGTGAGGGTTATATGGAAACTGCACTATTTTACAACATTTCTGTGACTCTAAAAAATTTGTTAAAAACAAAAAATGTCAAAAAAAACTTACGTAGAAAAATATCCATGGAGTCTAAGTGTAATGATGACAAGGAATTTATGATTAAAACTCTTTTACCTTCAAACTCTGAATCCAGAGAAGGAATAGAAGTTTAAAGTCTGCATCCTTGTAATCAATGGTTAAAGAGTTCCCAAGCATTCAATGCATAAGTATCTATAACATCTCATTTTAGCCATCTAATCAGCCTTTTAAACAAATGTTTCCTTCAGTCAAAAACACAGCTCTGACCACCCTTTCCAACTATGCAGGTGAGGAGACACTCATACCATTCAAGATATAGTTTGTTTACAATCCATATGTTCTGGAAAAGTTGCCTGCCAATCTAAATTTACAAAGCAAATCATGTTGTAAATGTATTAGGAATCTTTACTACTTGAAGGAATGTGCCATTGTTTCTTTTTAAAAGATGAATAATCCCATAGTTTATCTTTCAGTGAATGGACAGTTTTAATTAAAGATCTACTTAAATGAGACATCCCTATTTCCCAATTCAAAAAGCATTTAAAAAGGCAACAATAAGAACCGTCATTTGCTCCCGTTTTTCCTTCATGGTCTCGTCTCCTATCAATTGCTCTATTGACTTTGTGCTCCAGCCATGGTGAATTACTCCCAGACTCTGAAGATATTTGGTATTCCCACCTCCAGGCATGGGCTGTGGGGTATATACCTACCCATCTGTGATTTCTCTTTGGTTTCAACCAATGGCTGGCTGTAGTTGCTTGAGCATTTTTAGTATGGCAGAAGGGAGGCTAAGTGAATCATAAGCGTTTTGAGCACAGCTAATATTGCTCATGTTACTCCCTTGGCTGGAATGTCTCATATTCAACCTGCTGTCCCCCATGAGAAGGTACATGCCAAGGCTCAGCTGACAAGGCCTCACCTGATCTGTGAGAACTGTTTGGTCACTCCTGTATGACCCCAAACCATGTTGCTTATACTCTTCTACAATTTGATGATGATGATGATGATGATGATGATGATGATAACGGTCAGCCTCTTGGGGTGCCTGGGTGCTCAGTTGGTTAAGTGTCTGACTTCAGCTCAGGTCATGATCTCACGGTTCATGAGTACAAGCCATGTGTCGGGCCCTGTGCTGCCAGCTCAGAACCTGGAGCCTGCTTCAGATTTTGTCTCCCTCTCTCTCTGCCCTGCCCCCTTCTCATGCTCTGTCTTTCTCTGTCTCTCAAAAATAAATAAATGTTGGGGGCGCCTGGGTGGCTCAGTTGGTTGAGCGTCCAACTTCAGCTCGGGTCATGATCTCACAGTCTGTGAGTTCGAGCCCCGCGTTGGGCTCTGTGCTGACAGCTCAGAGCCCGGGGCCTGCTTCAGATTCTGTGTCTCCCTCTCTCTCTGACCCTCCCCCATTCATGCTCTGTCTCTCTCTGTCTCAAAAATAAATAAACGTTAAAAAAAATATTTTTAATAAATAAATGTTAAAAAATTAGAAAAAGAAAAAAAAAGAATTGTCCGCTTCTTGATGGGGGCGGAGGGAAAAAGTTGGTTTCTGGCTCATTTTAGCATTTTCAGAGCAGTGTGATCCTTACACAAAAAAGACACTTTATAAATGCTTATTAGATGTACTGAAATTAGCTGAGTGCATAGAAATTAGCCTACTGGCATGTTTTACAGCCTCAAATTCAAAGAGGTATCGTTGAAGAGGGGCACTATTTCTCTGAAGTTACCCTGTCAATGTTCTGAAGATTGTTCTCCCATCTCTAATGCATGAATACAATAAAAATGGGATGATCCAATTTACATTATATATTAATGTGTTATATATAATATATAAATGCAAATAATGACAGGTCTCTCAGAATATTAATTCAGTTTGTAATCTTATACTGAGCACCCATCTACTATGTGCCATACAATGTGCTGGTATGTTACATACATCATTTGTCTTGATTACTTTTATTAAAAAGGTGAATTGAGATCACCAGCAAGGAAGTGAGTATTTGGATTATGAAGCTCAGGAAAAATATCATCATAGAGAATATGACATGAAAGGTGGATCTTGAAAGATAAAGATGGATTTCACTAGGTGGGGAGAGGAAGTAATCAGAAGAGATAACATTACCAGCAAATGCATGGATTTAGAAAATTATCACACCCCAGGAATCAGAAGCAACTTTGCAGTCTAGAAACAGAGGTGGGGTCAGATTATAAAGAATAACATGCAAAGAAATTTCATCTTAATCGTATGGGCCATGGGAGCTATAGAAAGCTTCTAAATGATATGACAAATAATTAATCTTTCTTTCTTTTTTCTTTAAAGTTTACTTATTTTCAGAGAGAGAGAGAGTGTGTGTGAGTGGGAAAGGGACAGAGAGAGACATAGGGAGAGAAAGAGAATCCCAAGCAGACTCCACACTATCAGGGCAGAGCCCTCCACGGGACTCAAACCCACAAACCCTGAGATCATGACCTGAGCTGAAACCAAGGGTCAGACTCTCAAACAACTGAGCCATCCAGGTGCCCCTTTTCTTTCCCTTCCTTCCTCCCTCATTCGTGTCTAACAAGAAGTCCTTAGAGAAAAAACTATGATAAATAAAGTCAACATCACTTATCCTAGCCTAGATATTTTTTTTTTCCCTGACAGTAAAATCAGGACTCACAATGACCTGGTAATGGTAAAGTACATAATTCATATGTTTCACCCAATAGGAGTTTTCATTCTCACACAAAAAATGACATATATCATAAATACTACACTATATCAATAATTCTAAAAAATCTGTTCTCATTATTCTAACCATTTTCCTTTCTCTCCGTGTGTGTTCTTATTGTTGTTATTCACATGAGAATTTTTTTACATCTTTCTTGGATTAAAAAACGAACCAGGAAGGGCAGTATCTATTTTACTTATAGAACATTTTAAAGTTTTAAAATTTTCAGGTAGACAGCAACAGAGTGACATTCTGCAAACTGCATACCAAAGGCTGAGAATGTCCAAATAACCAGGGAGGTCTTTCCCAAAACAATAATATGACCAGTGTTTGAGTGTGGACCCCAGTAGATATGGGTTTGAATCCCATAAGCTCCAAACCTTCCCTTGAAGTGATGGGGGAGGGGAAACAAAAGGGAAGAGCAGTGTTTCTGTCCGTGGTACTGAAATGTCACTGTGGACTGAGTGATTTTCCTACCCCAGGACACTGGTAATGACTCCAACTTCTCCCAGGCCCCATGTTTTTTCCTTTAAAAAGTCTAAGTTTTAAAAAGTTTAAGTGTTGATGACAACTTTCCTAGTTTTTAAAATATTTAAGAATAAATACAAACCAGCATTTGCTTAGCAACAAACACAAGTTTACAGCCTAGTCTGATCTACAAAGAGAGAAAGTGAGTGAGTAAGTAAATAAGTAAGGTTGTATTTGCCTTGAAGACAGGGCCTTGTCACAGTCATTCTGTTGTAATGTGCCCTAGGGGCCTAACACAGAGCTGATAAGTGAATTCAGCCTAGAAATAGTAAGAACCCCCCCACTGCCACCACACCCCCCCTTTGCCCCTCTAGGAACTCCAATGAATGAATAAGTCAGCAAATGAACAGTTCTTTAGGAGAATGACTCAAAGCTTCTTGCACAGAAATGTAAAAGGCCATTTACTCACCCACATCCTCAATACAGAAAATGTCAGCATATGTAACCAAAAGGAAATGTTTTCTGAGTGTCTCAAAAGAAAATTCATATTATTAACCACAGACAGTCGCTTTCTAAATGGAAGCACATAAAGTCCCCAAACAAACTTTTGTAACTGTGAAAGGATTTCTCTTCAGCTGGTTGAGACTCTTCTGAAGTGTGAAATGAGCCAGATAATATTCAGCTCTTGTTTCTTAGTCACCAAATTCTCTTTTCATGAATCCAATAAGTGTCTATTAAAATAAATAAACCCCCTAATGATTCAAGATAACCTAATCAAGAAAACTGAAATGGATAAAAGGCTAACTGCAAGGGAGACTTGTCAAGGGCTTCAGTGACTCCCTGACGAGGAGGTCATCTAAACCCGAGAAAGGTTTGTGCTTAGCATTTGGTTACAGTTCAAGGTTAATTATTTTATACCTTGAATGTGGTAAGTAAAAATGATCTGCTTCTTTTTGTATTTTTCAAAATTGTACACTAAGTTCTAAACTATTTTCATGGGGACCAATTTTCAGCTGTCTCTGGGCATGTCTCTCACATTTCTATGGATGTGTTTGTAAAGATTGAATCTGTAATTGAGAGTAATGAAAATTTTATTTCAAAACAACTCCTTAACTTCTGTTACAGAGGACTCAAGACAAAGGGGGATTTCATAAAATCTCCCTCCTTGCCAAAGATGCATGGGAGAAACAAAGCTATATAATAATGTGGAGACATGGTATGATTTTATATAAATATGTACACACATACATACATGCCTACATGACAATATGCACCTGAAAAAGCCATCCATATCTGTCAAAAAGATGAATGAATCTGGAATTTTCTACTTCTCCACTTAAATACCAGAAAGGTATTAATAGCAAAATGTTCTAGGCTAAAACATCAAGCAGAAAAGAACCAAAATATTTCAAGTCCCTGACTTCAGGTCCAAATTCCACATACCTGTGACATAATACTATATATTTTGCAAACTGCCTCAAAAATTTGTAAGTGCAGGGGCGGGTGGAGGAGGGGAACCCAGACACAGAGGAAACTGGGAATAAGAATTTTTTTTTTTTTTTTTGAAAGATCAGAGCTGGGGCCAGAGTGAGGCAAGCAAACAACTAATGCACAAAATTTAAGGAGTGCGGCTCTGAAAGTGTGTGCCTCCTTCACATTAATACCTAGGACCCAGCTTGCTTCACCCTGGTCTTGGCCCTGTGAAAGGAAGATGATTACACAGTTTCTACAGCAAAGTGGTAGGGGCTCTTCATAGGCACAAACATTCTCCAGCTATAAGAACCCTGATTTAACTCAATGTGCTCTTTGTAAGAGGGCTGGAAGAGTTTGGAGAAGTAGTTTTAATAGGTCAACCTGATTTGCTTCACAAGCAAGTTTACAAAGGTGCCATGCCATGAACTGGAAAAATAATGTAACTCAAGGATTTCTGCAGTAGATAAAGATGTGCTTAAAACTTGTACAAAAACTTGAGCCATGGGTAACGGTATCTGACTTTTAAAAACTGCCTATGAACTCTGTGATTAATCTTCATTGATATCTAAATAAAGGCTTCCTTAAAAGCTACTTTTAGAGCATGAAACATTAACATAATTAATTGTGGGTTGGTAAAAAGAACCCCATACTATAAGATTGGTACAAAAACTGAGACCTTGAGGGAATTTCTGCTGATAATCTCAACAGAATGTAATCTTTTGAGATTATGCTGAAAAAAAAAAAAAGGCAGAGAATGAAGGGCTCAATCTGACGTTTAAACATCATTGTGTTGACTGCCTGCTTTAATCTGGCATTTGAGAATGTTGAGAAATCTAATTTCTTCACTACTTGGCATAGTAACTTTTTTCAAATGGTAATTGTAGTGTAAATACATTAATTTTTTTCTATTTGAATTTGGTGGATACGCCTGAAATTGTAGTAAGTGACAATTGACAAAAGTAGAAAGTTCTCCTTGATAGGCTGTCGATATGACTGCATTACTGAGAAAGCAGCCTGGCAGGAAGGGGCGGCTACTGAGGATGGCTACATGCCACGTTTTAGCCTGCCTTACATGCTAAATAGGAGATAGCAAAATCATTAAGAGTGAGACTGAGACCACCCACTCACATGGCTACCACTTCCTGTCACTTTTTATGCCAGAGAGATGGCGCAGCCAAACATGTACTCCTGATAGCCTGAGATATCCCAGCTCCAGTAAAGCCATTCCCATAAAGGGAATGTAGTAAGTTAAGATAAATGTCAAACATCTTTTTGAGCAAAGTGGCAAAACCTTGATCTCTGTGTGATATTTCTGAAAGGCTAAGAAACTAATGATGAGATAAAAGGTAGTATTTTATACTTTGTAAATTTACTCTCCTACATGAAAAGCTGGGCTTAAAAAAAAAATTATAGTTTTAACTTGTCTTACAATTACGTGTTGTACAGCATGATCTCAATTAGGATATAACATGCATGTGCACATCCACACACACACTACACATTAGAAAGAAAGACTCTAAAATGTTAATAGTGGGGTGCCTGGGTGGCTGTCACTTAAACATCTGACTCTTGGTTTTGGCTCAGATCATGATCTCACAGTTCATAAGTTTGAGTCCTGCATCCGGCTCTGTGCTGACAGTATGGAGCCTGCTTGGGATTCTCTCTCCCTCTCTCTCTGCTCCTCCCCTGCTTGCGCTCTCTCTCAAAAAATAAATTAAAAAAAAATTATGATGTTAATAGTAACTACCCCTGCACTGTAGAATTACAGGTGATTCATGTTTTTACCTTTATACTTTTCTTCATTTTCTAAATTTTTAAAAATAAGAATGCTATTACTTAAGCAATCATAAAATAGAAGTTTTTGCTTTAAAAAAAAGAACTATGTACAACTAAATTGTGCCTGGGCATTTTTAAGAGACACAAAAGCAAAGGTTAATGTGATAACCCATGACTAAACGAAGAAAACATCTTAGTACATATACTGAATGTGATGTTTTTCTTTATGTAGAGGTGTCTATCTTTCCTTTGCTTTTGCTTTATTTTAAAAGGATCTGTCGTAAAGAGCTGCATATTTTAATCATTCAGAGTGTTAAGCAAATTAGACCATGTATAAGGGGAGATTTTATGATAGGAAAGAAAGTTCATAAAATCTGAGTTTGTAATCTACATCTAAAGCTAAGTAGCCTTCTACTCAGGAATACAATTTATTAAGTCAGTAGGAACATGGAATATAATTTTGTTGGATAGAAACATAAGTAGTAAGGAAGGAATAAAGGTCAGTACACAAAATCTACTTAATCCTAATGTACATAAAGCGTAGAACATACTGAAACCCAATCACCATGGAGCACACAGCTTCTATGCGGAACAGGATTTCAGAATTGTGTACTGGAGGCCAGAAACTCATCTTCCCCAGCTATAGTAAGATCATGATTATGGCTCCCTCTCTGACTTCTCCATGCAGTAAGAATAAGGACTTTCCTATCCCTGATCCTAGTGTTAGCTTCTGTGGCTTGTGGGAGTGGAGAAGTGTGTGTGGCAGGGAGGGGAACTCCAGGGTCTTTTAACTCTTGGTGGAGATGAGGACATCCTATGTCATCTCACCAGACAGCCCCGTGGGTCCCTGTTTGTTCCCAGATGACTCTCTTTCTGTTACCCCAGCAGCCTCTGGGGTTGGCCCTTCCATTGCCACCATCTGAGATTTCACAACCAGGTTATCTATCTCTCCTTTTTGCAGTGCCTCAGCAGCTCTCTACTTTCCTAATATAGAAAGCAAGCCCTCACCACCACCAAAAAAAGGGAAGGAAACCCAGTGCCTTGTTAAAGGTTTTGTTCATTTGTTGTCTTTTATATTTTTAAATGGGGACATGGGAGAAGAGAAATTAAAATAAGCCCCTTCCCATCTTTCTACCTACTCCATTCTTACCCAAACATAGTAGGAAAAGGCAGTCACGTACATAGAGTTGGGTCTCTGGGTATACAAATAATAAAGAAAGACTCACTCTCTTTGCCAAAAAACACCAACTTTAGATCATCATCAGCATTCAATGAGCTGAACTACTGTAGACTATAAAAAGGAAAAGAGGTCAGTATATGAGAGAAACAGTGAATTCATTCCTGGGGAAAGGAACAGTTGACGTCAAGGGAAAGAAATGTGGCTGAAGATGCTGTCACAGAGCACATGGTCAGCCCTGGAGGACTGTAGTGGGCTACTGTGCTTCATCTCTCTGGATTCCCACTTCCCAGATCATGTGTGATAGGTGCAGTTGGGGACAAAGGGAGAAAGCAATCCCACGGAGTGTAAGAGGAAAAAGGAGAGTACAAGAAGCAATGGAAGAACAAGGAATCCTGTGGCCACTCAAATTGCACACCGGGGCATTCATTCCCTGGTGGCTCTTTGTATGTAAGGGTCATACTGAGGTGACACAGAAAATGTTCTGTATGATTTTAAATGATGGTTCCTACTGAGGACCCCTCCTACTAAGGACTCATAATTCACAGAGAACTTCAATCACTGACCAATAATAAAGACCATCAACAATCTGAATATTCTGAAGAAAAAAAACAAAAGGATAACCCTCAGGATTCTCTCTCTCACACACACACTGATCCTAAATTGAAAATGAGGTGAAATAAACATATGCATAACCATACCTTTCCCCCTGATTTTTTTCTTCTGCTTTTCCTTCTTTGACTCCTCTCCAATGAAGAGGAAAACAAGGTCAGATAGGAGACACTCAATGGAATTCGATGATAGACTGGTCATACATGACAAAGGAGCTAGAGCTGAACTGGAGAAAGAGGCCTACAAATGCATCCTGACGTACCACACAAACATACTTCCAGTAATATATTTTTGCCAACAGGACCATAGACAAACTGTACGAGGTAGTCACCCTTTCAACTCCTTTTCTGAACCCCTCTTCCCATTGTGTCCCTAAACACTTACAGCCCTCAAGGACCACCCTAATCTCTCCAAAATTCTCCTTTCTTTGTCCCACTTCTCATTCAAAGTTTGCCTAACACAAAGCTTTAGGTATTATTCTTAATAGCTGATGACAGCAATTCAGAATAGAGAGTGGATGAGGTTTAATGGAGGGTTCACTTCTACTTTAAAAGAAATTTAAAATGGAAGGGAAGGGGTTGCTCTGCATGTTTGAACTGAGCCTTCACAAGGTTCCAATCTGACTCCGGTTCATAAGAGTTCCTAATTAAAGGTCTTCTAATTTTATCTCCAAGACAATAGAGAGCCCTTGTTATTTTTCTGCTGCTTTAGTCACTCCAAGAACTTCTGATCCCTCCAAAGAAACATGGAGGGAAGAAAGGGAATGCAGAAGAGGAAATGAAAATCTCTGTATTCTCAATCTTCACAATCCAATAAAGAGGGCGTGGCCACTTCCCACTGCAGCTTGGAGTGGTTAAGTATTTTGGCCACACACACACACACACACCCCTTATGGATGACATGCCAAATATATATATATACAAGGTACCAAATACTGCAATTAGTTTCACTAAATATGCTCTTTACGAAGTAAATGATGGTATTTACAAAAGGGAGTGAGTATCTTATATCTTATGTTAAATTGCCTTAGAAACTATCAGGTAAGTTCACTTTGTTTGGGGGTACCGTTTTTATAAAATCTTAGAAACTGATTTGCCAGTCTAGTCAGCTATCTACAATAAGGTTCTCCATTCATAATTGACAATGAGGTCACTGTCCCAACGAAAACCAGAAAATCCTCAAAGCAACTTATCCCCACTGAGGCTCAATCCTCAATCTTACCCTTTAGCATATTAATTCCCAGAAGTACATTTTCCTCCAGATTCTACAAAATCAGGGCTACTGAGTTCTTCAGGAGGCATCAAAAATTTGGAGAGCCAAGCCGTGCCAACTGGCAAATACAGCTTCCAATCAGCCACCTGAATTATTTTGGGAGGCTGGAGGCATCACCATTTCCAAGAGCCATTGGTGCCAAGTGAGCAGAAAGGTTACAGGCAGTTTGAATCAAGCTCTTAGACTATGGGTTTCAGTTTTTCTTCAAAGCTGCTTATGAAAGAAGGACTGAGTGAAACGTTGATATTTACGTCAAGTCACAACTAAGGGGAAGGTTTGCAAAATCAATTGTGCAGCTTTTATACTCACTGCACACTTACCACATATGTCCTTTATTACACAGTGGAAAACCATTAAATGCACAGTAGTTTTGCCAAGTGGCATTATGCATTTAACAGCTTTATTCGTTTAACAGCCCCAACTCTCATTATATTTTGCCATGTGGTACATGGGATTTTATGCATTTAACAGTTTAAGAAGGCTCTATGGTGTTTTCCTTTCATGTATTTCATACTATGGTGGACATCGTATCTTAGCAAACTGTATTTCAATGATTTCATTGGTGAGCGAAGAGGAAGAATAATCAGCAAAAATGACTATCCTTAAAATAAACAGGGAAATGAATATTTCAATCCTCTTCTAAATTCCTTGATATTCTACTCCGTTCCCTTTATCAACATCTGAAAAATAAGTAAGGTTACTGCGAAACTACAGAAAAAAAAAAAACAACTATACAGTATTTAACTATCATTTTAAAAATGGTAACTGAATTTTCATTGAAAATCTTCCTGCTTAATAGAAATACAATATTCAGTAACTCCTTTTCTTTACAGCACACAACAGAAGATCTGTTAAGGAGATGCTGGACCATTATACCATTTACATATGTGGGATGAAAACATTTGTCATGCGAGGCCACAGAGGAAATCAAGCTCAGAATCAAAGGATCCTCAAAATTATGCTTCAGCTAACTTTTGTTTCCTCCACCCTGCACTGGATAATTATTCATCCTAGGGATAAATAAGTAACCACCTCAACCTAACCCATTCGAGGATAGGGTGGTAGTTGTCCCTTTAAACGAATTGAGACAGATAGTGAGTCCCATCAACTGTTGCTGCTTACAGAAATAAAAAACCTAAGCATCTGTCTCCCCTTCTCCCTGGAGTATTCCATTCCCCACAATCCCGACACTGAGAAACTGTACTGGATAAGCTTCTATGTTTTTCTGTTATGAATTTTAGCACTCATTCTGGACTCCCCCACCACCCCACACATGTGTTTTTTCCTGGAAAAACAACTGTATTCTACACATAAAAGAAACACCTGACATGGCAAGGTGTCTCTGGGGCTGGAGAAAAGAGGTTATTATAACAAAGTCAGCAGTTCCCCTGGTGGGAATAAGAGAAGGGATGAGACAAGATTCCAACTAACTGAGTCTCAGGAAGATGCTATTTTGTACATGCTAAGTTTTGCTCAACATAGAAAGAAAGAAAGAAAGAAAGAAAGAAAGAAAGAAAGAAAGAAAGAAAAGAAAGAAAGAAAAGAAAGAAAAAAGAAAGGAAAGTGGATACACAGCAGTGCTTAGAATTATGAGAGAAATCATTCAAGGTTGATTCTATTTGAAAAAAAAAATCTTTAAAAGAAAAAAAATCTGGATTTTAACTTAGTCTCTATTTTAAACTCCAGTGGGAATAAAAGCAAACCATAGAGCAAAAGGCAGAACATGACAGGTTCCCTTGGGATTATTATTGTTATTATTATTATAGGAACAGATGTATTTTTATTGGTGGGAGGAGAATGGTCTAATTCCAGCCCTCGCTTTTGCTCTTTTAAAAAACCACTCACCTGACTTTTATTTGCAGCCACTTTGGCAAACAGGGCTTGAGACACCTTGGCCCTTTTCATCTCCTGTTGGATCTCGTCATAAATGGCAGCTGTGATGTTGACGTTGGCGCCGTCCACCTTAATGGGGAGGTCTGTTGTCGGTGTCGAGGTTTTGGCCTACCAAGAGACCATGAAAATAATAATTTAAAAAGTGCTGCATTCAGCCCAGCCATCTGTGCAGAAATTATCAAAGGATTTCAGTCAGCTGATGCCAAACTGCATTAGCTACAAAGGGACACTTCCTGTCCATTATTCTAATCAGGTTAATTGTGATTGGAAATAATTGCAGTGCATTCCTATAGGACATGCAGAGTCCTGTCAACCCTGTTCTTTTCCTCACGGTATCCTAGACGGTTCACAGGTACGATGGCTACCCCAGGTACCAAACTATAAGAGATCACCTAACTGGAAAACAAGCATGCAGAACACACACAGAGTTACCTCTTTCTTTCTAAAAATGGCACACCTAGGAGGAAGAGTCAATTCTTCCAGAAAAAAAAAAAAATGAGTAAATGGGTAGAGGTCTCTAAATAATAAATTATTACTCAATTTAATGCACTCCCCCGAGTCTCGCTCATTCTTTATTAAAGCTTTACATATGTCATTTGAGTATGTATGGTTTCCCATCACTATCATCATTATGCTACCCAGACAGTCACCTAATTTCACCTAGGAAATCAGTGGAAATGAAACAAAATTTCATTTCATAAAACTAGGCTTCAGAATGCCTTTGATGTGCCGTTTTCATTTTCTTAAACTCATATTGTGGTTTTATGTATTCTGCCGTGTTCATTTTAATTGAATGATTTCCCATCAGCTTCAGAGACAAATGAAGGACAATATAGAAGGTGTTTGTACTTCTTGGGGTTGAGATAACCCTAAAACATTTGCATCTCCATGATCCAAAAGACTGCCAGAGCATTTCCTCTGGTGTGTAATGGGGGGGGGGGGGGGGGGGGGGGGGGGGCGGGGGGCTGGGAAGCCTTCTCAGAACCCCAGGGAGCAGGACTGTGGGCAGAGTGGGCACCAATTTTTGGCACCTGAGCACAGCTGGCTGATTTGAACTAAACTGAAATTTTTCTGTCTGCACTCACCCTAGAATCCCCAACCAAGGCAGTTGTCACCAGATCATTACTTTCCTTCTATGGAGGCCCTGAGCTACTCCCCCACTGATTTAAGCAGCACGCAGATTTGGAGAGGGACACAGCATGCAGTCTGGATACTGTGGGATCATTCTCCGTAGCATCTTGAAGCCCGAGTTAATGTCCTAAGTTTCTATGAAGGCTTTAATTCATAAGATTGCTCACTGATTTTTGAATTCTCCTCTCTCCCTGTCTCCCTAAAACTCTAGTTACTGCAAGGTAATAATAACTGTAAGGTATGTGATACTTTTTATTTGCCAGGCACTCCAGAAAGTGTTTTTGCTTTTGTTATTTCATTTAATTATTTGAAGAACCCAGTACATCAGACTTTATTATGTTCATTTGACTAAGGAAGACAAGTGAAAATAAAAGAAGACACTTAACTTCCTGGAAAGACAGCAGCAATTGAAGGAACCATGATCGGAACTCAGGAGTTTCCAGCTCCAAAGCATTGGCTGGGGACCACTGTGCTATCCCACCTCCAAAATCTCCAGTGTAGACTGGATACTGTTTTTACAAGCATCTTCTTGCTTTCTAGTTTGGGGTCTTCCCACAATAATCCAATTTTCTGTCATTTTTTTTTTCAAGAAACTCCTTTTTCTTCTCAAAATTTCTAGTTTAACTTGCAGTGCTTTTCCTGCTAAGTGCATATTTTAGCATATCATTTCTGCCTTTCCCAACTGAAATTTCTTCATTAGCCTCACTGACTATCTCATCTTATTAGACTGGTCAAATCTCCTCTAGAACCCTAGAGGCTAAAGAAAAACCTCTCAGGGCACTATAATATATGGTTAGGAGCCCAGGCCTTGGAATCAAAATAATCAGTGATCAAATCCTAGCTCTACCACTCAATCATGTGACCTTGCACAAATTACTTAACCCATTAAAACCTTAGTTTCCTCATCTGTAAAATGGGAATAACAACACAAAATGGTGAGGATTGAATTCATGCAAAATGCTCACAATACCTGACACACAGTTAGTGCTCAGTGTGATCGTTTTTATCCTTATGCTGTTGTTTTGTCGTCATTAAGTACATCAAGAAATACTGGCCAACTGAAAGATTATGAGATGGGGCTCTGAAGATTTGATTTTACATTTTAAATTTCCTCCATTTGTTTTAAACTGGTAATAAAATGTTGATGGGGTCTAGGAAATATTCTCCATCAACCTACATGGGGCTGCCTGGGTATTTTAGATTGCTGGCTCCAACTAAAAGCTTAATCAGTGGGTATTCCTATAATATTTGTTCTCACAAATGAAAGCTTTACTAAGGATCTTTACTATTGAGATATGTATGTAAAGAAGTTTAAGTAAGTAATCATGAAATGTTTTAAAAGACTTTAATAACTTCCCTTTCTCAATGTTTAACAGAAAAAGAAAGTTCCAGAGAATGTACAAATGCCAGTGGCATGACTATATTCTCAAAACTATTTTGAGAAGAAGATTTTATATTTATATTCAGAAATCTCAAAACTGTGAAATTAAATGATCAATTTCCCTGTTATTCTTGTCCCCAAAGGGCACTTCTACCTGGGAATTTTCTAGATGAGATTTTTCTGCTGTTCAATACAGCAAAATACTGACCCTGGTTGTTTTGCCTGATAAATTGGTCTGGCTCTGAAAGCTTTCAGGTCTTTGAAAAGGTGCCTAAGATATAATTGCATTAGAAAAATATTACAAGGAAATGGAAAAACAACCTGGACTTGACTTATTTTCTAACAAGTAGAAATGACTTTTTGAGAAGAGCTGGTTAAATGGCCATGAAGCATGGCTGGACTCTCTATAATGATTTAATGGGCTTCAAAAGTGGCAACAATATTGGTGAATTTAATAGAAGTAAATATTAGTGCAAATTAACAACTCGTCCAACTCCATAGCTCAATATATATGCCTCAAGATTTTAAAAAAATAAATAAAAAGAAAAATGCTTCATTACACTCATCCAAAGTAAGCAGTCAAGAGACTTATTTTTGGTTTAACAGTACCTAAAACTCATAATTCACCAAAGACTAAAGTGAAAGTATCACAATTTGGCACTACATGACAGAAAACGCTCTTCAATTAAAAATCTATTGCAGAGTTAAAAAAAAAAAAAGTTACGACGTGTGAAAAAAAATGGATGTACTTGAGAAAGCTCAAGTATTTCTACTAGAATAAAATCTCCTATGTTTAATCAGTTCCTTGGAACTTACCAGAAAACACTCATAACACCAAAACTAAGCAAAACAAAACAAAAACAAAACAAAAAAACAAAAAAAACTTTGGTTACAAAGTGCCCATTTTTCTGATTTGTACAAATGCATACTTGTTAAGTATTTGTTTTGAGACATAACTTGCAGTCATCCTGGCAACAGCGAGTCAGATGGTTTTATCGTAAATCTATTGACCAGTAACAGTTTGGGAGAAGTAAAAAGTAGGCTAGAAATGAATGGGCTCAGACGTGAAGTGGAAAGGACACTTGGCTGACTTGAGATGTTGACCATTTAGTTAGGATCGCTGACGCTCACAGCATTACCAGACATGTGAATTTGCAGAAGGACCTGAGAACAGAATGCTTTTAAAGTGTGGGGAAAAAAGGAGAGAAGGAAAGCTGAGTCACTGAGTCCTGTAGGGAGATCACCCAAGGAAGGAAAATCATTAAGGCCTGCATACCTTCCCACTACCATTTTCTAAGGGATCCCTGAATGATCGCCCAAACATTCTGATCCAGCCGCTCCATACGCGTGCTTCAACCATACACAGATTTCTCCTCCATTTTGTCTTTTTCGAAGTGCATAAACAAGAGCTTGGATTGCTCTCCTTGTCCCTGTCCCCAGCCCTAACCCACCCCCCTCCGCCGATCCCCGCTTCCAAGCTAATATACAGTTTAAGGAAAGTAGTGTTCTTACTACGTAAACTCAGCTTCAATTCAAATCCCCTGACTCCATCTTAGATAACTAAGTAGCTGTGTGTAAACAGTCTGGAGCCTACCTATCCACCCACTCCTGCCCCTTTCTGTATGGAAGAATGGTACTTTCCTCAAGGGACAGAAATACCATATGACACAGTAAAGGATAACCATTCTTACATGGTCAGAGGTTCACATTCTCAGGTCAACAAATCTTTGAATTATGTCTCTTAGTTTTTGAGAGAAACGCAGTATCAGTGAAGGCAAGATGTTTCCAAGGCCAAGACTGAAAAGTCAGCGGAGCAAAAATATCTCACCTGAGGGGTTCGGGAGGAGCTGGGACTGCTAGAGGCTGACGAGACCATGCTCACATTGGGATTCATGCTCCGTTCCCTCTCGTCCTGGTAAATGCGATCCCGCTCCACTTCCGGCAGATTGAGGAAATTCTGCATGGCCCTCAGGTTTACTAAAAGAGACTGAGAGGCTGTCCGAGGGTCTTCTTCCTTACGCAAAATCTCAGACAACAATCCCTGATTAAAAGGAAAAAAAAAGAAAAACAGGCCAAGTCATATCTGCAGGTACGTGTGTGGTTTCCATCATCTGCCCCCTCCCCCTTTGTTGGTATTACCAGCTGGCTGTGATGTCAAGAACCTCAGTCTAATTGCTGAGGGTTCTTCAGCAGTAAGATTTTGTGGGACTGTGCTTGCCTTCCAGGGCTGTGCCTTAATCTGGACCGTTCTATTCTGACACTTTATCATCACTGTAATAATCGTCAGTGTACAGAGATGCCAGCTAGCAAGGTAGGCGCTCGGAAGGCTTGTGAAACTGCAATTACCACCAGGTGCCTCCTACAAGTATTTCAGGAACTGTTAGAACTCTCTCTGCTTGAAACTGGGAACACTTGGCAGTCCTGCTCAGCTTTACAAATCTGCCAAGTTTGGTAAATTTAGTTCCGACATTTAAACAGCATGGGAGATTTACATCGACTTAAAAAAAAAAAAAAAAGTTTGGCTGAATTTCTGTGTGACCGGCCACTGTTTTCAATATAGATGTTTCTCATGGCAAAAAAAAAAAAAAAAAAAGAAAAAAAAAGACACAAAGCAAATGGCCATAACTTGTGTTAACCCTCTGATAGCTTCTCAATCCACATACATAATTGGTATCCTCGTATATGTACCAGAGGGCACCCAAACTTTTTTTCATGAGATGCCCTCCTTGGGGAAGCTCTAATCCCACCGTCGTTAAAACAATGGAAATACAGGCACAGCTGGTGAGGGGTCAGAGCACACATCAGAGAATGCCATGTATAGACTCAGATAATTTCTGAATATGTGACTCATCCAAAAAGCTTTAAATAGGAAATTGGTGTTTTCATGTGCTCGGATGGCAGACAACTCACAAAGGAAAGGAAAATGTTGACAAGTCTAGAGAAAAGTAGTATACACGCAAGAAAAGGGCTAGAACCGGAGTTCTAATCACTGAAGTAATCTGGGCAAAAGCTAAACAATTTCCATTCTGAACTCTTGTTAAATTTTCACAAAGAGACATCACTTTCCACCTTCCAATTCAGGGTGTCTCTTCTCAGGGCAATATGAGACCAGAGTCTAGGATCATCCTCCAGGAAGAGCTGAAATGCTAACTTCTGTATCTTAGAACACACGGGGCAACCCAAAATTGCGAAAAGTAGGTGCCAAAGACATTTCCACTGAGGGAAATATGAATGCAAAGAAAACACTATCAGATTTGTAAAGTATGGCTTAAATATAAAAAGGTGTTAGATCCAAGAAGAACATGCCACCTCTGGTTGGAAAGAAATCTTCAGGGTAAGGTAGGCAAGTTTTAAAAATAAGTAATGCATTTGTAATGTAGTGAAGCAAATATCACAAGAGTGTGCATCACACAGCTATTAGCACTTTAAAGAGGTAATCACCACTCAAAGTATCATGCAAGACAATTTATAAGGATGTACACGTAGTACGACATATGATAGTTCCGCAATACGAGTGTCATGTTGCTTTGATTAGAGAAGTCTTTGCAAACAAGAATGAAATAAGCCACACAATGAAGCCAGAAGAAATGTTAAGTGCGTGTCTGTGTGCATGCATGCCCAAGGAAAGGAAAAGGTAGGACATGAATGTGAAAATACTGTATTGGTAAAATGAGCATAAGAAAATCTAGATGTATCATGCTTTTAGAAGCAAGAGACATTTGTCTTCCAGAAAATGTTACACAATCTAGGTATGGATTCTTTTTTGAAATTCAAAGTCAGTTCTGCCTTAAGTTATCCTACTTTCCACTTGCATGAAGCAACTTGAAATATTAATAGTGAATTTGTTCTAAGATAAAAATCTCTAAATTAATATGTAGAGAGACAAGAGGGAAGTGGATTTAAAATCAATACCAATAAGACACTAAGATTGATGTTTTCTGAGCTTTCTTTAATAATGAACTCAGTGCATACGGGATGAGTCGGTCCCCTCCTCCTCCTCCTCTCCTTTCTCTCTCTAGCATAAGCAACTTTAGCACTTTAATAAATCTCAGACTGCCAAACTGGGAGGAATTTTAGGGGTTGCATGGATATAGTCTTTACACTAGTTATTACAACGATACTTATGGTACTTCAAAGGCAGTTTGTAAACGTATTCTTCTTCTGTGAAATTATTTTTGAAAGTGGAGTACATTATAGTAAAGATCTTACATACAAAATAGTGAAATAACAAAAACTATTGTTCTAATGGACCACGTTCAAAATAGCAAGTTTGTTCATTCATAATCAATAAAAAAATTATTGCAAAGCATAGAGGTCTTTTACTTGTTTCTCTTTTTGGCTTGGTTGACTGTTTTTTTTCTTCCCCCCCCCCCACCCCCTCCCCCACCCCTATACTGAAATCCTTCCCCTACATTTTTTACATGTTGGACAACCTTATGGGGAAATGAATCCATCTCTAAGAAAAATCAAGACAAAGCATCCTTGTAAATGATTGCTCATCAGCATCATTTCTGAAGTGAGTGGGACACGATGTTTGTGTTTTAAGGGGCTGGTGGAATATACTATTGCCTCTGTTTTATTTGCCTAATTGAAGATAAAGTCTCAAACCAACAAGGTGGCCAGTGCTGCCTCCGCTATTGCCCCAGAGAATGAGAACACTGTTCTAAATTATTTACTTAAAGTCTCATCTGTGTAGCCATGGTTCCAAAGCAGATTCTTTTTACCTCAGACATTTTCAATAACAAGTGGCTAACTGGTGAGCACAAAAAGAGTTTTAGTTGTTTTGTTGAGTCTTTTTCATTTGGTTATTTATGTGCTCCTCGCTGTTTAAACTTGAATTAAAAAAAATATATAGTCCAAATTCTGCAGGCTCATAAATGTAGAGTGAGTTTATTTAGTTAGCTGAAAATCATCATGGCGAAAAAAAAAAAATCCAAAGAAAATCTATGGCATAATTTACACTACAAACCACCTTATCTAATTATCAAGATAAGTAAATGTTTATCATATTGAAGCTGTCTTGAATAGAACATAAATTAATAATTTATCTCACATAAATATTTCTAAAGCCCTTGCCACTATGCTGTCTCGCATTTTAATTATCAACTGGCCAGGCGGGAGGTGTCACTTAAACATTCCCAATATGCAGCCTGAGATACAGAGAATGTGGCATGGCACCTGGGCACTGAGGGGGAAAAAAAAAAAAGTGTACTTTTATGAATAGAAAGATCATGAATATTGAGAATGTGAAAATTGAGGGAAATTAATAAATTAACCGGGATATTGCTTATTAAACTTTCATATCAGTAATCACATTAAAACATATTGCAAGTATTGAGTAAAGTGGTCATTAAGAATTTCTCTCATTGTAGGCAACAGAGCCTTCTCAAGGGAGAGATTATCACAATTCCCAGCATGGTGTTAGCTGAGGTTATGTAAGACCAGGAAACATGTTGACTGAAAAGGAGTAGCGTGAACATCTGCACAGGAAAGAAAGCCACCTTGCACAACAGCTCTTGGGTTACAAGTCACTGAAAAAAGAACCGAGGTGGGAAAAAGAACCTCAAACTGGCCTTCTTCCTGGACTTTTAATGGGGGATTTTGTATATGATGTTGGCAGAAAATTCAATAAAAACAAAATAATTGAAAGCACAAGAGATAATATGATGCCATCTAGCTCGGTTGCTACTAGAGGCTATCTCCACAAACAAAACAAAGAATTTGGGCTGATTTTTAAAATGAAAAATTGATATACTTATTATTTTGAGCACTTTAAACAATATTTCTATGTGGCAAATGAAATGACCTTATAGTTTCTGAATCTGCAATTTCTGTTGATGAGCTTTCTTGTTTACATTATTATGATTTCCATATTTCTTCAACAATTTATATAGTTTGCCCCAAATTGTTCCTGTGTAAAATACATGCTGATAACTCAGAAATGCTTGGGAAACATTACCAGGACTGGCTCCCTAAAATTTAGTTCTAAGTTCCTGCACTAGCCCTTGCGGCCTTGTCTGGGACAGGTGAGAAACTGCTTATGCTGAGCGTTAATTCTAAGAGAGCAAGAAGAGAACCAAAACCTGGGCCAGGTTTTACAAACGCTAAGTCTGAGCCCCTCAGACCTTCCCAGGCAACTCCAGAACTTACAGCAACACTGGAGGTCATTGCTGCCTAGATTTTAACAGACACTTGTTCTGGATATCTCCCAGACCTTTAGTAATTCTGTCGGATCAGGCTCTACTATCCATTGCTCATCTAGGAAACCCCCAAACTCAATGTACCCATTACCAAAAAATGACAGATCAGTCTATTAATTCATTTCTTATTTATGACTTGGTATGAAGCTCAGAAAGGAAAGAAAAGATTAAGAAGACACAGATTCTGCTGCCAAGGAGTTCACTGTATGATGGTTTATAAAAACACAATGTAAAAGATGACAAGTGTCATAAATTCCAGATAGAATGAGTGCCGGCTCAGTTCAGAAGAGGGTAAAAGTATTGCCAACTCAGGGAAAACATTTTGGAAGAAGTGGGACTTAACTTGGCTGGGATTTGAAACATACATAGTACATAGATATAGAGACAACGATGAGACTAGCCAAGGGAGGGATTGGCCAGTATTAAAACCCTGGAAGGAAAAAAAAAAAAAAAAAAGCATGGCTGATCTAGAACACCGAGAGAAGTGTCCTTTTCCTTAAAAGCTTTAAAAATAGGTACAAAAACTGATAAAGTTTTGAAGTGAAACTACTATAGTCTACATTAATATAATTCTGAACTACTGGAGTATACACAAAATAACCAGCAAACATTACCCCCAAAATGAAGTGATATTAGATAATCTGTTCAGCCTTTTTGTCACCTGCAACAAATTAGGCTTTCAATATGCAAAACATCTTCCTTCCAGAAAAACAAATGATCATGATTCCATTTAATTGTAATTTAATGAGGCATAATTTATTTTTTAAAGTGATATATACCAGGTGTGTACTGAGGAAACTGGCCCAGCAAACCCCGGTGCTCCCCCTTGGAAAAAGCTTCAAGCTAGCTGGAGACTGTTTTCATTTCTGTAAATTACATTTCTGTTTGTGGCAGTTGAAGTGGGAGGTATAAAGGGTAACTTGCACTGTTCACATATTTATTGTAACATATACCTTTGAAGTAACTCAACCAAAAAATGCTCATTTATCATCTAAGCAAATAGTTTCAAAGTGTTGAGTTCCAATCTGAACAAAGATAGATTTTAGAGAAAATAAAGCCCATCCCCTAATAACGTATTTTAATTATGTATTGTTGGATGTATGAACAAAGTATATAAGCTATTTAATGATGATCTTCAGAAATCAAGCTACAACTCTAAGGATACATGAATTGAGACATATGTATTATGCAATGGTGAGTCTGAAAATATATTTAGTTCATATTTATATATTGCTTTAAACAAATGATGTCCTAACCAGTCAGCAAGGTCCAAAGACATGTATACCCCCATTTTACAGATTAAAATCATAGAGGGTCAAAGATAGAAAGGATCTTGTCAGTCATATCGGCCAACCCTTCATCCTACCCCTGAGTATGATCTATCACATACTTCCCTTTAAAAACAAAACAAACAAAAATCCTCCAAAGGTACTCTTCACATCTCAATCTTCACAACTTCCCTCTTCATGCTTGCATGCTCATTTGTCAGCCTTACTTTTCACACAATTCTGAAATGTCTGGTTCCAGCTGACATGAGAGCCAAAAACTGGTATTCTTTTGTGAAGACCAGGTAATACAAAATTCCCAGCCTAATCATACAAAGTGAGCTTTTCCATTCCAGGGACTAACACACAGTTACAGAAGCTGGGGAGCCAGCTGCATGGCTGTAGAAAGTGCTGACATCCTATAGTCAGAAAGCGGACCTAACAGAAGTGATTCTTCCCTCATCTCCAATCTCCTTTCCTTCTAGACACTCCTGAGAGGCATTTCCCCCTCTGCTCACGAATATAAACAGGTTTCCCTGGGTTCCATATTCATAATCCACAGCCCCACTATGAACCTGTATGCTGAAATTCATTTGTGTAATGCTAAAAATACTCACCCTCCTTTCACCCCCTAGAGTACTGCTCAGCCATGGAGCCAGAGTACTTAGGCTGATTTGAATAAAAGGTATACAGGGCACAACAATGACAATTTGATTTTTATTATTAAAAATGATGTGTTAAATCCTCAAAGAAAATGTCGTTATTGCATTAGTTTAATAAAACCTCCCTTTATTACAATATTTCTTTATTAGGAGAGGCAGCCTATGCATGTAGCATGGTTGTAGGATGGGGGTGGATAGAATTGAGCATCTAAAGGGAATTAATGTACTCTGCAAATATAAATGCATATACAAAAGTAACATTTGCAGACAAATGTTGTTGCTGTAGAAATGTATTCTGTAATTCACTAAAATACTATGTACATATGTGTGTATGCATATACGCTGCAGTTGGCAATAGTCTCTCCCTCCTTTGAACTGAGATGGCACTCGTTCTATCTGGCATTTATGACACTCATCATCTTTTACATTGTGCTACTAGAAAACCTCTTCTCTTCATCATACAGTAAACTCCTTGGGAGAAGAATCTGTATAATTTGTGCTTAGTGGTTAGTTGGGAATATAGAGGGATATAAAGCTCTAAGAACGCACCAAATGCATTTTTAAAAACTGGTCTGAGATGGGGGAGTCCTGTGTTTGCTGAAACGCCAGGAACAGGCCCTGTTGGACCACATATTACACTCAAGATCTTTTCATTCAACCTATTGTAAACACCAAGATAGTGGAAACTGAAATTCTTGGCCATGCAGACTCCACTTTAGACCAAATATTTCATCTACTCCCAATCTGCAATTCATTAAATAAAACACTTCCCTCAAAGACAGCTTTCTTTCTAGGGGACATAATAAAACTATACTGTGCTACCTGACACATCAGAATATAGTACATGCAACACAGAGTGGGTCCAACAAAACATTCTTGAAACCAAAATCACCTGTGCTCTCCTAACAGCAATCCCCTCATCGGAGCCACTCCTGAGCACATACAGTGAAGGAATTTAGCCAGAAACAGATCTCTGGGAACTTTACTATTTTTACCTACCTATTCAATGCAAAGATAGATGCAATTAGATGAACAGTTTTTTGGTTTTTTTTTTTTTCTTTTTATCCCTTCCATTTTTGTCTTTAGAAACTCTTAGGTATTGGAATGGGGGGGGGGGGTGCAGGGGGCGGGTTATGCACAATCCAAGCCAAAATTTTCTAAACACATGAGTACCAAAAAGCAAAACCAAATAGAGAACTGAACAGGTTCCCTTTAGAAACATTTACCAGTGGTGTTCTCAGCTCTGGGCACATACATGGTTTCTACTAACACCTCAAGTACCTGGCACATGACTATTGCATTCACAAAGTTCTGGGCCCTGGTTATTTCTAGTTTCTATGTGTATTGTGTGAAACAACTGTTGGCAAACTGCCCCCAAAATTTACTAGCTTTGGCTACTTTGTCAAAACATTGGCAAAAATAGTACTTTCCCAAAACAAAACAAAACAAAACAAAAACATACATTTATTGAATATTTATATCTCAAATGTATCAAATGCATTCAGATATAAAAAGTAAAGCAGTCTGTTAACATATGAGTTGACTTTGTCCTGAAACAGTTATAAAATATCATTTTTTTTCCTGCTGAAATATTTCTGCATTAACTTCAATCACCTCCAAGGTCAAAAACATGTGTTCTCACACAGTACATGTAACATATCGCAGTACTTAATATACCACAACAGGATTACTGGTTTGAAAGCCCGTTTAACCCCTTCAACCTCCTTGAAGGAGAAATTGTATCTTTCATGTTCTGTTCTATAGATCAGAAATAATTGAGAATAAAGTGGTCGTGAATGTGAGTTCTAATGTCAAAATTTCTGCGTTCAAAATAGGGCTTCAATTAGCCAAGGATTAATTCATCTTCCTATGGCACAGTTTCCTCACCTGTAAAACTGATAAAATAATTTTACTTCCCTCATGGGATTCCCTAGAGCTTATAACTGATACATGTTAAGTGTTCAATAAATGTTAGCCTCCATTAAAAGGTCTACCATAGTTTCTGAATGCTTAATAAACATTTAATTGAATATAGAATATACAGAACTATATCAAATAAATACAGAACTAATACACAATACAATTCTTATTTTAAATTTGCAACTTCAAATTTTCATGGCCCTCCACTTACATTTTGCTGTCTTCCCGCATAGAAGGCAGAAAATGTAAAGGATACATTTCAGGAAGAAGAAGAATTAAAATTATTTGGAATAGAGGAAATGTAAAGAAAAATTTAACTAATTATATAAACTGGAACGATCATATGGTAATCCAGCATGTCACTAAACCAAGATACTCTTTTTATACCTCAGAAAAGTAAAACAACTTTTCCTCCCTAAGTAACTCTGTAGTCATTTAAAATAAGCATTAATTTGCATCACTGTTTAAACATGGGTCATAACTATTAGTAGATGATAGATTTCAGTAGATCATAACTAGTTCTTTTATAATGACATGCAATTCAGTAGATTGGAAATTACCAGGGTGTTTCATACATGGTACAAGTATTATTACCCGAAGCTTTTTTTTTTTTCTTTCATGAAGGTTTTGCTTTAGAATATACAGATAGACAAAAACACAGGTTGAAATGAGATGGAACTCCAGACGGACATACACACGTATGTGCACATGTGTGAGTGTATGTACCAGCTCATGATGTAAAAGGTATTTCTCACTGGGTGCTGCAGTCAAAGATGTTTGAAAGTAAATGCTGTGATGTACACTGATAATTTTAGGTACAAAACTTGTAGACAGAATGTAAACAACGTTGTAATCTCCAACTGACTTCAAATTGATTCAGTTATATTTTTCTCACAGCATTTCTGGCCTTTAAACATAATTCGTTTTATTTGAACAAACATGCACTTAACCCCAGGCCAAATGGTCATCATTTCAATCAATGGCCATGAAAGGAACACTCCTTGTGTATTTTTTTTATTACTTTAAATAAGCAATGGTGAAAAGTATATAAATAATGGGATCTAAAGCTAGTGTTCCTTGTATTTCTTCTATAAAAATTCTACTTTAATTGTAAACATCACCCAGGATTGGAGGAGACTAAATGCTAAAATAAACCTTCACACTAAAAATATAGGTCTATATTGAGACACACTCACAGGAGGTAAAAGAAAGTCCTTATTGAAGGAAGAGACTCCTTATCTGTGTGAAAGGAGCTGATCACCCCTTGTCAGAAAAAAAAAAAGTGACAAAAGCTTGTAAAACCATCCCCCAAAGGAAGACTTTTTTAGTTAAAATGGAGAAAACTGAATTTTTTATAATTAGTTCAGTAACTAATTTCTAAGCACTTGGACACTGGTCAGGGATAGGAAAAGACAGAATAGGGCTCTGTCATCTTTGGTTCCTCTGATTCTTTGGTACCAGTTTTGTAAAGGGGGGGTGGGGTCTTTATATATTCTTTTACACAAAATTTTCTATTTCAAGTAGATATAGGAATGAGGAGACAGTTATTGGGGCACCTGGGTGACTCTGTTGCTTAAATGTCTGACTCTTGATTTTGGCTCAGGTCATGATCTCCTGGTTTGTGAGTTTGAGCCCTGCATCAACCTCCCCTGCACTGACAGTGTGTGGCCTGCTTGGGGTTCTCTCTCTCTCTCTCTCTCTCTCTCTCTCTCTCTCCCTCTCTCTCTCTCCCCCTCCCCCCCACATGCATTCTTTCTCTCTCTCTCTCTCAAAATAAATAAACATTTAAAAGGAAATCTTTACCAAAAAAAAGTAATGAGGAGGGGGTTATATATGTTTGACAGTTACCGAGTCAACCTTCTCTTTACCCAGAACACAAAGCCAGTATCTCCTCCCTCCTTTTCAGCTGGAATTGCCTAAAAGGTGCTAATTAATGATAGTTTGTATATGCGCAAGAGGAACTAAACTGAGACCACTAGCAAGAGGCCATCCTTAAGACATCTAAGAACTTGGAGACACTGCTATACTGAGAGATATTAATATTATTATAATCTTTAAATCTATGAATTCAAGCCAGTGGTTCTGAAATGAAAGACTGCCTATTTTATGAAGCAAGCAGGGCCATCTTTTCCCACTTTATTAATTTAATGTTGAAATCAAAAGAGGGTGTATTATTTGCTTCAAAACCCAATAACATGTTCATGCCTGATCTGCAGCATTTCATATATACAGGCCACCTTTCAGTGGATGGACTTCCTTTTTCTCACAGGCTTCCTTGTCATTTTATAAGCAGCTCACTGGACCATGGAGTCAAGACCCCTGAGTTTGCATTGTGTTCCACTCCTGTATGACTTGTGGAGTGCCGTATCTCTATTGCATAGTAAGAAATAATGATGACTGAGACCAGAGGTTGGCCGAGAAATAATGCTGAATATCTTGGAAGTCAAGTTTTCTACAAATATAAACTGTATGTATAATTAAATCATGCCTATCTTTGGCTAACAATATGTATAAATCAAACGTAAGACTTTCTCCTTCCCCAAATGGACTGGTAACCCACTTAAGTTCAGATTTCCAAATATTTTGGATACTAAAATGTTCATGTTGTTGCTACATACCCCTTCCTAACTGTGCCACTTCGAAGTATACCGTTTAGCAAGTCCTTAGTCACTTTTAACCCAAATAACACGGGTGTGTATATACTATAAACATGGTATCGATAAAGCATAAAAGCAAAACCCATGTCATTTCACACACACGTGTACATTTCTAGCCATTGACCTTACTGCCAACTTTCCTGATGCGTTGTTCAATCTAATTTTCCAATCTGTTGAAAACATTCTCCAGTTGCTGAGTCACTTTATAAAACTGTATTTATGACCCTGGCCTTAAGTTTCTTCAAATGATGTGGCTTTGATGAGTAAACAGCAGATTCTTTGCAAAATCTCATAAAAAAAAAAAAAAAATTGTCAAATAAGGACAGGTCCACCAAATGACTTCCTGAAGGATTTTTTAAATCCTCTTCTCTATCAGATAAGACCCACGATGAACAACTTTCTCAAGCAAAGCCTTTGACAAAAGGTTGCAAATTGTGTAACTCAGTGACTTTTGCATCAAACAGAAGAAGGAGCACGATACCAAATTAGAGTCCTACTGGTACAGAATAGCACATTTTGTGAAACACATCTGTGCATCTACTGAAAACATGTTTCTAAGAATTGGTTCAGGAGAGCTACCTGAAACAGAAAATGGACCTGAACTTTCTGCGTTATGATGTAATGTGCTAGAGGAAAAAGAACTCTATTATATAAATAATGAAGGTGAAAAAGCCTCATTTCCAAACTGTAGAAACTTCTTACTGTTGATTCCTTATGTAAGGGTATTTCCTGAACTCTACCACCAAGGAAAGGGGATAGTGATGCAAAGAAGGAACATGGACCACAACTAACTTTCCCTTTCTAGCATTCTAATGCTCCCATTCACATGTGGCAGGGCAGCTATTCCAATGGATTTAGCCTAGTTTGGATCAAAGCTTCCTCTACTTCATTTAACAGATTTGCTCAGATGGAAGGTCTCGGAGGAGAAACAATGTTAGTAAATGAAGGATTTCTGAACATATGAATATGTAGGTCATTGGATTTTTAAATAAATTAGAGAATAGTTTATCTATTCAGGAAGAGTCATTGTACATATTTTATGAAGCCATCCTTATTATAGGTCAGTGGGCATCCCACAACCATTCCTTCGTAATATTGTCTTTTAAAATACTGTCATAAACCTTTTCACACTGTCACAAGCCTCTGATTAATATTTTCAAGTCCATAAAGTGACAAGGGGCAAAAGAACACTTAAGGTTAGGATTCATAATCAAACTGTCAAAAAAGCACAGATGTGAGTAAACACAGTAAATAAGCGACTTATTTAATGTCCATAAGCCTAGGAAGTGAAAGTATGCCAACACTAACATAAATTTAGGATATTAGCAAGGGAAAATGAACTGCAGAAGAAAAGAAAAGAGAAAAGGGAGGGAGCAAGGGACAAAAGAAGGAAGGAAGGAAGGAAGGAAGGAAGGAAGGAAGGAAGGAAAGAAAAAAGGACAGAAAGAAAAGAAAAGGAGAAGAAAAGAAAAGAAAGGGACAGAAAGGGAGGGAGGAAGGGAGGAAGAAAGAAAAGGAAAAGAAAAAAAAGAAAAAGAAACTAGATAGAGCTCGGGTCCTCTTATTTCTTGAAATTATAAGTCCTAAAAACACCACTTGCATCACTGACAGAGCACTGGGCAGAGCGAAGGAACAAAACTACTCTGAAACTCACGTGAATTACATAATTCACCATTTAGACTTGGTAAGGGTGGTTTTCATTTAAGTCAAGTTTAGAAGATCTCATAGGGCTTCAAATCCAGTGTCCATTTCTGTTTCATTCCCTGTCTTTCTCTTTCCTGTATTTGATAACCATAAGTAAATCTTCCCAATATCAGTATCAGTCCATTGAATTCAGAGGGCTTTAAACAATAATAGTGCTGATACTTTTCAAGAGAAAGTAGTACAGTAAAAACATCTATACCATTCCCATAGTGATATCTTACTTTATCTTTGGAACGTAGTAAGGCATAAAATTGAAGATAAGTTTTATTCAAACTACTACCCCATAATATAACCAAAAGCCTATTTAGACGAGCAGGGGCACTGATCTATAATCTGGGATAAAAATCACATCTTGAGATAAAGATTCCTGTGCAAGTGATTTATTAAGGAAGTACAAAGGGAAACTGGTGAGGCAGTGGGAAAAGTGGGACAGGGAAGGGAAGAAACCCAAGCAGTCCCTGTCTCAGCCTCATCTGCGGAGAGCTCTAGAGTAAAAGTCACACTTCAGTGCTGTCCCTACTACTGGAGGCAGGGGAGCTGGCCTTTTACCCCCCTGCACCTATCAGACATTGGTTAAGTATTACCAGCTCTCTGCCTGTGTGAGTAAAGCAAAATCCAATAGTCCGAGGAAAGTCCTTTGAATGAAAAACTGACCAGCAGTCACTAGCTTCTAGAAGTAAAAGTATAGGGGAGTACAAGTGGGGGAGAAATAGAACACCAAACACAGAGCAGGCATGTTATCTGCCTCGGCTTACTCTGGTGTAATACCCACAACACCTCACTTTGTGACCATAGGTAATAGAAACACTTAGAAATATATCACAGGAATTTCCTGAAAATTAATGACCAGGCCAGAAAACATCTGATCTCTCATTTGTCATAAAAGTCTTCAGAGACAAAAAAAGTGGGGTTAACCTTTTCTTCCAAAAGACTAGTAAAGAAGAAAGTGACAATGCTCAGAATATATTTTCTGCAAGGTCATAATGACAAAAACAGGCTTCTATCATCCTGATGGCACAGACAGGATGTGATGCTCTGCTATACCCTGCATCTAGAACTACATTAGTCTCGTGCCCATGCTGATGAAATGATACCTGGCATTGCATGATCTCAAGACACACTGATTAAAATAAAAATGTATTAAATGCAAGCTCTTGAGGGGCGCCTGGGTGCCTCAGTCAGTTAAGCGTCTGACTTCAGCTCAGATCATGATCTTGCGTTTCATGAGTTTGAGCCCCGTGTCAGGCTCTGTGCTGACAGCTCAGAGCCTGGAGCCTACTTCAGATTCTGTGTCTCCTTCTTTCTCTGCTCCTCCCCCACTTGTGCTCTGTCTTTCTCTCTCTCTCAAAGATAAATAAAAACATTAAAATTTTTTTTAAAAAAGCAAGTTCTTGGAAATATAGCTCTATTCCCTCGATTGTGTTATTTTATATCACCAAATGATATAGTGGCAATAGATCAGATATACAGAGTAATTAATAGTTTCTCCTTGGAGAACTGGCATTTTCAAATGCTATTTATTATGAATTTCAGTTGTTCCTCTGGAAGTTTTAAACATGAAAAACTAGGCCGATGTGGTTGTTTTTTTTTTCCAGCTTTAGCTTCATTTATGAATGTTATACATGTGATTTGTTCTATACACACACATACACACTGTCTCTAATTACTAGTTGTTCAGGGTCCAATCACTGAGCACAAATCCAGAAATACAAACTATAGGATGACAAACCAAAGTACTTTTTATTGAATTTGATAATAAATGAATAATAGAGATCATGAACTATTTCTAGGAAATACTCAGTGTACTGAAGGTATATTACATCTCACTAAAGCAAATGGACACAAGATTGATATTGGCCTTAGGTATTCATCTAAAATAAATGGTTCTGATTCTGTTTGGTTTGAGGAAAAAAATGGTGAGATTCCTTTCTATCCAAAAATTAATACTTCATTTACGTTGTTATGTATAAAGTTAATTTTTGTTTATTATAGCCGGCAAATCATGATATCACCCATAAATGTCTGATTCCACTCAAAAAAGCCTAACATTTGGAAAATCCATGGTTGGTTTCACGGGGCACAGTACGCCATGTTTTCCATTTAATGATGCTGCTGGTGAAACCCAGCTGTCCAACCTTGCTGTTAGCAACTACAGTATATACAGCAAAAACAATCTGCCTGCTGACCTCCAGCTTAAGTTCAAACTATGTCATTCTGTCAATACCATCTACCTTGATTAGGTTGGGCTTTATACACAACAGGTTATGATCCCAGAGGGATGAAAAGCTTTCCCAAATTAAAAGCAGAATTTTAAAAGGAAATACTCATACATTCCTATGCATTTTCCATTTGATATCCTCAAGGCTGGCCCATGAACTCAAGCTCATGTTGATTGAAAGTGAATGTTCCTTTCTGGGTGTAGCCATCTTACAAATTTAATGGCAGGAGGAAAATAATAAAATGTGTTCCATGCTTCAATTAGACCTTTTATAACTTGGCACTTGAACGATGGCAATGCCAAAGAAAAATCATTAATCCATAAAAATAGACAAAAAGGATTGTGGAGGAGAAGACAGACCTCCAGGAGTCTAGGGCCTTGGCAGAGCATTCTCTCACACCAACAAGGTCTGTCTTTTGTCTAGCCTCTCTGTGAGTCTTCTCTCAGGCTTCATGCTATTTGGATAAAATATATACTGTATTTGATTCTAAAATCCAGAGTAATACAACCATGCTTTCAATTTTATCCTTAGCCAAAGGAACTGTATATATAACCAATAAAATGTTGGCTAGCTATGAAATGCCTATTCATGCACATGAATGATACATGAAAGAACACACACACATACACATGCACACACACACACACACACAACTACACATATAAACACAAAATAAAGACTAAAAGATGCATCCTTCCACTTTGTATTTAGCAATAACATTTAGTAACACACTGGCTCAAAAGCACCAGAATTTTTCATAGCCCTAGTTCAGATAACTGTGGACACACAAACGCTGCTTTAGTACTTTGAGTCAAAAAAGAAATCATAGAGTGCTATCTGGAACATGTGCAGACCTCCGTGGACCTCCAAACTCATTTTCAAATGCTGTAAATGGAGTCTGTCAATAATAGAAAGCGTAAATCAGCGAAGTCAAGGGGGCAGGAGATCTCACCCTCTTGGTCTCCTGCCACACCTAATCTTTCAGCACCAAACCTCAAACCATCCCACTGTGCTTCTTCCCTGCTCCCACTCCTCTGGTTCCAGCATTCCTGAAGACTGTTACCAAACCACAGTGCTTGGTTCCATCACTAGTTCATGCCTGTTAACTTCAGCTGAGATCCCAAACTACTTCACAATTCCTTCTATCTCAGATCGACTCCCTATCACATTCAAGCTGTCAACACACTTCTGACCTCCTTTTCAACACCAAATTTCGGAAAGAGTAATTTGCAGCCCCTGCTTCTGTATCCTCAGCAGTTAGTCACTCCTCAACTCCTAAATTCTGGCTCCTGCCTTCTCAACTCTAATGAAATTACACTCTAGGTTTGCCAAAGGTCTCTCCCAACCAATTGCCAAATTTCATGGCATGGTTTCAAGCTTCTCATGCCCAGACGTCTTAGTTTTGCTCACAAGGACAAGTCTCCTTCTGCAAACTCTTTATTCATGTTCTGTATACTCTCACTACTACCTCCCTATTCTTCCATCTCCACCTGCTCCCATCTCTACTGGCATTTCTTTTACCTCTTTTCCTGGTGGGAGTAGTGGTGATGGTTTCTCCTCTTCCTTCCCTCGACTCTCTAAATCTCAGGCTCTGTCAGTAAATTTCTAATCTTTCTCTAACCCTGAAAACTCTTTTTAGCACCAAACTCATATTTTGAATGACTTCTGAATACCTTCATTTGAACAAATCTGCCAGTACAGGGTGCCTGGGTGGCTCAGTCAGTTCAGCGTCCAACTCTTGATTTCGATTCAGGTCATGATCTCATAGTTCGTGAGTTTGAGCCCTGCATCAGGCTCCATACTGACAGGGCAGCGCCTGCTTAGGATTTTCTCTCTCCTTCTCTCTCTGCCCCTCCCCCACTCTCTCAAAATAGATAAATCAACATTAAGGAAGGAAGGAAGGAAGGAAGGAAGGAAGGAAGGAAGGAAGGAAGGAAGAAAGAAAGAAAGAAAGAAAGAAAGAAAGAAAAATCTGCCAGCACTTCGGAGTCAAAATAGCCTGATCCAAAATAATCACTAAACTTATTCCAACTATCTCTTTCAATGTTCTTTTTGACTCTCTAAATAATTACAGATTTATTCTCAGCCACAAGGCTCTAACCTTGGCATTATCTTTATTGTCCATCCCTCTTTATCCATTCAGGTGGTTGCACTTTCTGTCAATTTTACTTCCACAATTCTTCTTGATTTTGTACTCTCTATCCCACCACCACCAGCCTAGTTCAGAACTTCTACACATTTCAGCTGGATATTTATGGCTGCCTTCTAAATGATATTCCTACCTTCTTGCTATCATAAGAGAGAAAAAGATCTTCCTAAGGTCCAATTCTGATTATTGGATTATAGCATATTCCTACATAAGACCTTCAATGGCTTCTAGTGCCTATTAAATAAGGTTCAAAGTTCCTAGCATGGCCCTAAGACCTTTTTTGATCTATTTCCCCGTTTAAGTTTTATTATCTAGCTTTGCTATCAACTACCAACTATTCCCACACATGCCTGACTCAGCACTTTTCTTGTTAATTCCTTTAGCCTAAAGTACCCTTCTTCTCCATCTTTGCCTGTTAAATTCTATTTATCCTTCAAGGTCTAACTCCCCAGAAACTTAATATTCAAGTCAGGTATTTACATATGGTGCTTGCCTATGATCTTTTTCATCTTTGCATCTGCACTGAGCTTAGCTTCCTGCCTTGCATTTAGTAGGGTGATCAAATTTAAACCTACTGTCCTCTTCAAGACTCACTATATTCATCCTACTATAAGTATTCCTTACCCCCAGCTCCCCATAGATACCCACTACAACCATCATTATTCTCCTACACCACTCACCTTACTTCACATTTTACTTTTGTTATCTGAATATATTTTGGTTTTTTTACTACTAGGTCATTAGCTCCTTGAGATTGGCACTTTTACTTTCTAGTTACTCATGTAAGGACCAAATTAAGGGTTCTCAAAATATGGCTACCAGACCAGCAGCATCAGAATCACCTGGGACCTTGCTACAAATGCAAATTTCTAGGTCCTACCCCAGACTATGGAATCAGAAACTCTGAGGTGAGGTCCTCAATAGAATAAGATCTACATAGATAAACTGTTTATCTTTTTATTGCTTGGTATTATACTGGCATGTGATTACCTCAAAATATTGAAAAATATGAGTAAATTATCCATTACCACCTTAACAATATCTTTTTTTTTTAATGTTTATTTATTTTGTTAAAGAGAGAGAACATGAGCAAGCAGGGGAGGGGCAGAGAGAGAGAGGGAGAGAGAGAATCCCAAGCAGGCTCCACACTGTCAGCACAGAGCCTGACACGGGGCTCAACCTCATGAACAATTAGATTACGAAGTGAGTTGAAATCAAGAGTCAGATGCTTAACTGAGTCACCCAGGTACCTCCCCCACCCCCACTTTATCAATCTCAACTCTAACTTGTATATTTTGAAAAACTTAAAAAATTATAGAAATTATGACATACAATGATATTCTTTTTATACAGTTCAAAAACAAAGTAAATAGATTGTGCGTACGTAAGTAGTTTTAGAACTAGTTTTTAAAAAACAAGTGAACGTTAACCACAAAATTCAAATCAGGGTTATACCTGGGGAAAAGCAGATGAGAAGATAAGGAAAGAAAGGAGCACGTAGGCCCAAAGCATTGATAACGTTTTGGGTCCTGAGTTGGGTGATGGGTTCACAGATATTCATTATTTACTGAAATTAATTAATTATGGCTATGCACGTATCAAGTACTTCCTGAGCTAAGGATTACTAGTTAATTCTGTGTGCTCTGGGATCGATAAAGTTTTTTTGAAGAGATAAAGAAGATGTCACAATTCTGTCCTTAGTATCATTTCAACCACCAACTATCATGTGCAATGCTAAGCATACCTGTGTGCGGTTGAATGCCACTCTTGCAAAGACAGCTTGGGACACACTGGCCCTCTTCAGCTCATCTCTGACTTGCTGGTAGATATCTGGAGAGACTTCTACAGAAGAGTTGGTTGGCTCTGGCTTAACTGCTCTGGGAATGGGTGGATGGTTCAGGAACTGCTGGTTGATGGCTTGAGGATGCTGGTGAGCCAGGAGCCGGCTAACGGCAATCTGTTGGTTTATCAGATGGGCCATGGCTATTTGTTGCCTAACAAGTTGTGGACTGAGCTGGGGAGAAAGAAGACCAGGGCTCATGATGGGCTGTAACGCGGGCACTTGGTTTCGGATTGGAGTACTGTGGTGGATTTGGCTATGAGGAGACTGTTCGTTGGTTTTCCCCAAGGATGCCAGCTGGTTCATATTTGGTAAATGCATTGGACGCTGGCCCAGAACACAATAGTCTGAAAGGTTTTCTCGTTCCACTCTTTCCACTGTTAAGAGATAAAAAATGAAAATCCATCATTATTTTCATTGGTGCAATTTATTGCTAATATATGCAGTACAAAATTATCATATTTTTGGTATATTAATGACATAAACTTTTTTCATATGAAGCTGGAAGCCCAAGAGTAAAAGTGAGTTTTCCTTCCTTGAAAAATGTTATAATAATTTTTTCATAGGTGATATGAAAGCAATAATATTTACTACTTCATTTTTCTTCAGTTCCTAAAAGTAGGCATTTTATTGAATAACTAAGACAGAAACCACTAAGCGTGATCAATTCTAAATCCTCTCGTATTCCCAAGCTCTCTCATCTCCCTCATCACCCTCTGTTATAAAAACACCAGCTGTTCTCATCTTCTGTAGTTTGTGGTTAATGGTGTAGTTCATGGTTATCAGGAAATGACAAGGACAACATCTCCTGCCAAATTAACTGCTACCTCCTAATAAAAATCTCACACAATAAGTATTATACAACTATGGGAACATTCATAGAAAATATGTGCCATGAAGTATATCCTTTTATCTACTCACTTGCTATCTTTGGTATAGGAATATTTCTGTAAAAATTGGATATGTTAATGATTGTTCTATGCACAAGGATAAGGAAGAAACAATATTTATAACATCTTCTTGACTTTTCATTAAATAAGATGCTTCCTCCCCCCTACCCCCCAGATAGCTACCTTATTACATTTTATTGCACTTTACTAGTGAAGATTTAAGGAATAACCTGGAAAGGCAGAAGTAAAAGAAAGTGAGTATCATATATGTTCAAGCATGAGGCAGAATTTTTTCCTCTCCCAAGAATATTTCCCAGGAAGGAGTGAATTAATCACCTCATAGTTAAATCCTTATCTAAATCTCTGTATTATGTTATTATGTAAAACAAAGGTTTGTTTGGAGAAAACACATTTAAGCTGAAACAACCTCCATCATTCCTAGTTTTAAATCCTTGCAGATGTAACTTAACAGTATCTGTTTTTTAAAGTAAAAATTCCAAACAGATTTAGTAATTATTTGTTAGAGTTGCAAATGTTAGATATGATCATGCAAAAGACTATTAAGACTTTAAAGAACACTACTTTATTTTTTTTTTAATTTTTTTTTTTTAACGTTTATTTATTTTTGAGACAGAGACAAAGCATGAACGGGGGAGGGTCAGAGAGAGGGAGACACAGAATCTGAAACAGGCTCCAGGCTCTGAGCTGTCAGCACAGAGCCTGATGCAGGGCTCGAACTCACGGACCGTGAGATCATGACCTGAGCCGAAGTCGGCCGCTTAACCAACTGAGCCACCCAGGCGCCCCTAAAGAACACTACTTTAGATGGTTACATGCTGAAAATAAGAAGTAGTCACCCACAGGACAAATTTTTAAAAATAATTGTCCCATTATTATGTAAATGATGCTGTAGTTTGGTATATGGTTTGGAGTGTCAGAATCATATTTTTTTTTTTCAACGTTTATTTATTTTTGGGACAGAGAGAGACAGAGCATGAACGGGGGAGGGGAGAGAGAGAGGGAGACACAGAATCGGAAACAGGCTCCAGGCTCTGAGCCATCAGCCCAGAGCCTGACGCGGGGCTCGAACCCACGGACCGCGAGATCGTGACCTGGCTGAAGTCGGACGCTTAACCGACTGCGCCACCCAGGCGCCCTGTCAGAATCATATTTTTATCAAAAAAGTACTAAGTCTCAAAAAGAACTTTCACAGAAATGGTGTGTGCTAGAAAATCAGGTGACTCCAAACACGGGTTCTGTAATGGCAGAGACATGAGTGCCAAATCACATGAACTTTAAGGGTGGAGAAAAGTAGTATTTTTAATTAATATTCTATGTAATATGTGATTTTAATATACATAGGTGGAAGTTAATACATTAAAATATAAGTAAATATTTGACCATTATCCATATGCCTAATGGTTATTTTATATATTCAAAACTTCTCATTTGGGGAAATAAACATTAGTGTCTTGGGATCACCTTATATTGAGACATATACAGTATTTATTACTGCTTTGCTTAAAAAAGCAAAGTGATTGCTTAACTTTCCTATGAACCCCCAAGTAAGTAAAGTTTACCTCAGACTTCTTTAAAGTCTCAATTGCTAACTTAATCTTTTCAATGTAATTCGTATCATTGTATTCACCTTTCCTTCACATCGTTCAAGGTGAACAAATTATGTTAATCTTATCCTTTAAATGTAAGCATTTTTCAGTCATTGTATTAATTAAACTTTAAGGTATACAATCTTAAAACCAAACCAAGCACATGGTTGAGAGCCTTCAAAAGGTAATCTAACACAGTTTGCCCAGGACAGGAATCACTCTTATGATTCCTTTACTAAAAGAAGTGCAGAAACCATGGACTGCTTCTGAGTAAAACTGTACTTTATAGACAGAAATACTTGGCCCTAGTAGACACTTGGTTCGTTTTTGTTTAATTCCTTTTGAATTCAGCCAAAATAAAGGCAAATTAAAATACTAAATTATGTGCTCAGGTACTTAAGATGTAAAACTCTTGTCCATTTCTTTTTCTACTTATATATAGAACCATCCTCTTACAGCATGCATTCTTTGACCAAAAGCTAATTTTCCAAAATTTCAGTATTTTCATTTCTCAATGGCTTAATTGATTGATTTGAGTAACTCAACTTTGATTGAGTTACTTTCTTGAAATATATCTAAATCACATCATTAATAAAAAGCTCTATTGACACACAATTATAGTGTTATAATTATGCACACAATTAAGCATTAACATCAGAGCTCCAAGAAACCTGTATGAATTGGTGCAATATGAATCTGAATAATGTCATTCCATATTCCTTCAAGATTATGCATAGTATATTCCTTTTCTTATGAGTTCTCAGATCCTTAGAAATTCATATAATTAAAAACCGGACTGTGGAAGTGTCCTTACAGACACGTAGTAACACCATGAAGTACTAAGTACTTAGAAAACCATAATGAAGGAATTGCAAAGGCAAAGGCCTACACCTCCAGGTGGAGGAAAATAGCCAGAGAAGCCAACCGCAGAGGCACAAGGGGAAGTAAGGGAAAGCCTGCCCCGTCCAGAGGAAGCAGACACTACCTTGCCTCAGCCAGTTTTTGTCTTTCTCATATTGTCATTTCTTCAGATTTTTTTTCAAGAAAATGGAAAATCTGGATTATTACATGATAGTGCCTATTATTCAAGCATTGGCAACTAAATCCATTTGCAATAAACACCAAACAAAACATTTCTGAAAACCAGACACTGCCCACAGACTACGAGTCTTAAAACGTTGCCTATAAGACAAAAGATACCCCTTAAGTTGTTAAAGAAAAAAATACTCAATGGCACTCATTAAAGGTGGTAAGGCAGACCTCATCCAGGACCATCGCAGTAGGTAAAGGGATGCCTGCAATGGGATTTTATAGTGGGGGAGAGAGAAGGGGTTTAATCCTAAAACAGCATAAACACATGGGAATTTATAGACAAAGAGCAAGGTAGGGATGGGTGGATGGAAAATTACTAAGAGGCAACATCAGGAGTAAGGGGAGTTCTGGCTAAACTGACCTAACCTGCTTCTTTGCCAAAAACAGGCCAGGGTGTTCAAACATCACCTGAGGGGGATGACAGGAGATGAGGAACCCAATTAGATATCGAGGGGTGATCAGATATCAAGGGTGGGGGTTCAGGTTAAACTGACTTAACAGGGTTCTTGCTCAAACTGGATTTTACAAGGAAATGCACAGATGGGCCATGGAGAAGATTTAAAAGACTGAGTAAAATTTGGTCAAATGAAGAACCTTTGTCAATGCTTTTCAGTCCCTGATAGCTCTACAAATAAAAGCCAGGAGAGAAAGAACAAAGGGGAGCCTGGGTGGCTTAAGTTGGTTAAGCCTCTGACTTAAGCTCAGGTCATGATCTCACAGTTTCTGAGTTCAAGCCACGTGTTGGGTTCTGTGTGGACAGCTCAGAGCCTAGAGCCTGCTTCGGATTCTGTTTCTCCCTCCCTCTCTCTGATCCTCCCCTGGTCTCTCTCTCTGTCTCTCTCTGTCTCTCTCTGTCTCTCAAAAATAAATAAATAAACATTAAAAAAAGAAACAAAGAAACAAAGAAACAAAGAAAAAAATCATCATCCTCACTTTTAAGAAGGCCTCACTTTTAAGAATGCCTAAAAATCAAATACTCATCAACAAGCTACATCTCCACTGACCAGAGCAGTAAATGGTTTCAGTAAAAATTTGTACAGACTTTGCTAAATTTGAAAAGCTTTTTCATTTTTTTTCTACCACTCTCATAAAAATATCATAATAATATTTTAGCCTCTAAAGCCACAGCAGGTGAAAGACAAATGCTTTAAAAAAAAAAAAAAAAAAAAAAAAAAAAAAAAAAAAAAAAAGGTCAGAGGAGCATCACAATGCACAAGACTCCATCTAAAAATTGAGTTTGGACATTCATTATTTCTTTTCTATTTCCCTTCCTTCCTTCCTTCCTTCTTTCCTCCTTCTCTCCTACCTTCCTTCCTTTTCTTCCCTCCCTCCTTCCCCTTCTACCTTTCTCTTCCTTCCTTTCCTTTTTTAACATTTATTTATTTATTTTGGAGAGACAGAGGGAGACAAAGCCCAAGCCAGGGAGGGACAGAGAGAGAGGGAGACACAGAATCTGAAGCAGGCTCCAGGCTCTAAGTGGTCATTACAGATCCTGACGTGGGGCTCAAACCCACGAACCGTGAGATCATGACCTGAGCTGAAGTTGGACGCTCAACTGACTGAGCCACCCAGGTGCCCCTCTCTTCCTTTCTTTTTAAATTTATTTGAAAGTAATCACAATGGCTGAGGTGTAGACCTAACAGCAGTATGTGATTTTATGTTTTTTTTCTTTACTCTAAGGAAACATAATATTAAGTCTGTCTTAAACTAAACCAAATTCAGAGACAACACCTTGGCTCTGAGGGTCCATCTCAATGTCTGCAATATTTAGCTATGGGAAAAAAAAAAAAAAAAAAAAAAACCTGAAAAAAAGTGAAGGACAAATGGTAGTCCTGCAGTCCTGCCTCTGATGATGAAAGCAATGTTCACATTCACAACCAAAAATCTTCTCAATAGAGCCAAACTGCTTACTTATTAAAGAGACATAAAACACACCACTTCTAGGGCTTTGAATCAGAGTTGTAACTTAATTCACAATGAATTTGATTCTACTGTTGCCAAAGTCCTGAAGGTGATCTGTGTGCCTGGGAAGGAATCATACCTCCAGCTTCAAGTTCAAGTTTCTAAGTAGGATGTGGCTTGAAGAAAGAACTGTCAAGGCAAGTGGAGCTGAAATATTTCTATACCTGGTAGCTTTAGAGGCTTTCTGTAGCTCTTCTAACCTGTGGGAAAGGGTCTCCGTCTAGGGGCCTTGCAGGTGAACAGTTCAGATCTGGAGTCAGCTCAAGTTTCTGAGGAACTCAGAGTTCCAGGATATCTTACAGATTCCTCTGAGCTTTCTGTGACTGAGTTTAGGGAATGCGAAACCATTATCTAACCACTCCCTGAGCTTCTGGGATTCCATTTAACTCTGAAGTAGGAAAGCCCTTTGTAGCCCTGCTTTAGAACTGGAGGGGTTCCTAAAGCCTCCCCAAGTTCACAGAATTGATGTTCTAACCAAGTGCACCATATGAACAGTAGCTATTTAGTGGCCATGATTGCTGGCTGCGACTGGTTGTTCACAGACTAGAAAGTCACACTCCTCCCATGGAGTCTGCATTACAATTAAAAGATATTTGGTGCAAAAATCTCATTTTTTCAATGTTTATTTATTTTTGAGAGAGAGAGAGAGAGGGAGTAAGGGGAAGAGAGAGAGGGAGACACAGAATCTGAAGCAGGCTGCAGGCTCTGAGCTGTCAGCACAGAGCCCAACAAGGGGGTTGAACTCACGAACCGCGAGACCATGACCTGAGCCGAAGTCTGACGCTTAACCGACTGAGCCACCCAGGCACCCCGCAAAAATCTCATTTTATTTCAAGCGATTTTACATTATATCCAGGAAGTCAAGTATTTAATTATAACAAATCCCTGATATATACTTATGTTTTATATACATTGTGTATTTCAGGTCTCTGCTGTATAGTCCTTGAACCATCAAAATCCGTATCACCTGGAAGACTGTTAGAAACACAAATTCATGGGCTCCAAATCAGAATCTCTCCAATGATTCTTACATACACGAAAGTTTAAGCACCAACATCTATATCATCTTTGTTTTTACTGATTGTCTTTTTTTTTATGTTTATTTATTTTTGAGAGGCAGCAAGACAGAGTGTGAGCAGGGGAGGGGCAGAGAGAGAGAGGGAGACACAGAATCCGAAGCAGGCTCCAAGCTCTGAGCTGTCAGCACAGCCCAACACAGGGCTCGAACTCACAAACTGAGATCATGACCTGAGCCGACATCGGACGCTCAACCAACTGAGCCACCCAGGTGCCCTTGATTGTCTTTTGAGATGGGTAATTTTTATGTATGCTAAAGTTTGAGACTCACTGTTCTATGTTGTCTTTGCTTTTATACTGTTGTCTTTGAGGCTACACCAGACACTTATTAACTGTCAGTCTGTTGTCCTGTATTTTTTTCCTCTAATCTTACTTAACATTCACTATATTATAAATGTATAAGCATTTAAAAAACTTTATCTGGGGTGCCTGGGTGGCTCAGTCGGTTAAGCATTTGACTTTGGCTCAGGTCATGATCTCACAGTCCGTGAGTTTGAGCCCCGCGTCGGGCTCTGTGCTGACAGCTCAGAGCCTGGAGCCTGCTTCAGATTCTGTCTCCCTCTCTCTCTCTGCCTCTCCCCCACTCATGCTCGCTCATGCTCTCTCTCTCTCTCTCTCTCAAAAATAAATAACCATTTAAAAAATTTTATTATCTGTGAAAAATCTTTAGTTTTGGTTGATGATAAATGTTATACTGATTGGACCTGGTATTAAAAAGCTGTACTCAAATCCATACCTCTTATTAGCTGTGGGGCCTCCTTATGGGGCAAGGTGGAGATTCTCTGGACATCAGTCTTACCACAGGAAAAATATTACTATCTCAGAATTGTATCAGTAAAGTTTAGATGATCAGTATCTATGTGAAAGATCTTTGTCAAAGCACTACTGTAAGTTTCAGAAAATCTCTGTATAATTATGATTAACAGATTAGGCTTCCCATTTCAAAACTTCCTGATTAAGACACGCTGACAAACATCTGCTGTTTCTCAAAGGTCACCTAAAGAACTGCAATCTTCTCTTGTTTTCAAGTCACTATGCCATGTTATATCATATCACTTTTAAAAATAATTCCTATACTTCAAAAGAATTCATTATCAATACAGAATCACATGGCCTCACACAGTATACACAGGGATATGTTGCTGTTCAGTTTCTCCAAATGAGGCTTAATAGTTCATATTCTGGCCTTCAAATTGGGATGCAGAAGAATAGACGGGAAATAAAATGATATAATCTCACAATTCTTGAAATTAAACTTATAGAAATGCTACGCAAATACAGCTTTAAGTTTCAAAAGTTAATATAATAAAAATGAAAAAAAAAAACTTAAGGAATAAAATATGCTCTAAATGTGTACATGTTACACTTACATCAACCAAAAGAAGGAAAATATATGTTCTACAGTATTTTTAAAAAGCAAATGTTTAATGTCTTATTTGTATTTCCCGGGGAATAAATAGGCATCGAAAATGTCCAAACTTAAACACACACATACACACACACACACACACACACACACACACACACACACACACAAGTTTTCCTCTTTAGTTTACTGCTTCTCTCAGTTGTATTTCATTGTTTTTATTATGTCTATTTGTTATAGATGTTATGTAAAGTAAACCTAGTAAAATTTCAATATTCAAAATATACTCCATGACTAACTGCCCCAAAATATACTCAGAATTTAAAAGTCAAAGGAGAAGTGTCTGATCAGCATACATCAGACACCTGTCAATCACAGCAAGCTGGCATAGGATAGGTGTCAGAGTAAACTGGGGTTTTTAAGGCCTGGGTTCTAACTTTCTGAGCGATATTGAGATTACCTATAAAATAGGGAGGATTATCTGCAAATTGGTTTTAAAGCAACCTTCCAGGTTACTTACCTAATAGTGTCTTAAAGAGAATTGCTGCTAGGATTTTCAAAACAATTCCCTTTCTCAGAATACCTGCTTCTGCTTCTTGACTCTTTATGGCAAGAATCTAAGACTTTCCTAAGACATCTCTCTTTGCCAAACTCCCTATTGCAACAAGAATAATAGCAGTTTATGTAGTGACACTCACGGTAGATGTAGTATTGCTCTTGCAGGTTTATCTACCAATACTGCTTAAAAGACTGATACAATTTCCAGAACTATGAACCTCGTATTTTAATGCAAACCTTAACACAGTTGCTTTTGTGAAATAACTCTTGGGGTCTGTCCATACTTAGAAAGCATACAATGAATTGGGTAAACGGTTTTGCACTGAGAAATTTCTGGCCTATGGATTTTTTTCCTTAAACTATTAAGATGTTTATGCAAATGTAAACGGATTAGCATGAATGAGTGCTAATAGATTTCCTAATAAGATAACACTCCAGTATTCCCTAGAACCTCTCTTAAAAGCCCTGGGTAGAAGAATATAAGCCAAAGAAAGCGGGGTGGAGGGAATGGCAAAATTTCTGTGACTCCTTCAACTCAGAAAGTACTCTGGAGTTGATTCTATAAAGGTATGACACAGGTTTGCCCCTGACACTCTTGGTAGAAAAGTTGCCAATCAAGTTGATAATTTCGAATTGGTACCCAAACCTTGGAGTGTAGACAAAAGATATTCCTGAATATATCACTGCTTTGGATTTCCAAACCTCCACCCCAAGTTCCTTGCTCCCCAACCCCTTAGCCCCCAAAACTTGGAGCCCAATTTTGAGACAATGATCCCAACTAATATCAGAGAGGTCAGGTGATCTGTTCAAGGTTGAATAGCTGTCCAAATGTAGATAAGTATTTAGAAATATTCAAAATGATTACAGCTGCTGGCTCTGAGCCTCATAAACATAACAAACAAACCACATGACCAATAAAACCTAGTTTTTTCTCTTTCTCTGCATAACTCAAAGTCAACTTCTCAGGGCCTAAATATGTCACAAATACTTTTTAATAAATTCCCTTTATAGGAAAATGTTTATGATGAGTGCAGAAATTCTCATATCTATCTTGCTCATGTACCTCTTTTACAACATACTGGCATTTCAGGCAACATGAAGCCCTACCTTTTATACAGTAGCTGAGGCACTGACCTAAGCCCTGGACATATCATTGTCATTGAACTCTCACAATAGTATAACACAGATATTATTATGACCACTTTATTGAAGAAGCTGAAGCTCAGAAAAAATCATATCACATACGTATTAAAGAAAGAATCACATTCAAACCTATGTCTTTGGGACCTTAAAGCCTTTGTTCCACGGCTTCTGCTAAAATGCCCAACTGGGGGCATGTGGTTATTATTAATTGTAGGATTTGAGTCAGGACAGATCTACTTTCCTACAGAGAAGTCCTGCTACTCTATTTGTATGTGTACACACCCTTGCACGAGGCATGTACACCCATTGGCAACATGAGGATGGATGGGCTATCTGAATGGTAAGGGTGCAACCTGATGCCTCTAGTATATGCCTTGTATACCCTTCTGATGTGACAGACTGAAAAAGCGGGTCAGTTCTAAAAAATGATGAAATCACTGATTCCTCAACAATTGAAGTAGCTAATCACTAAAACAGGATTATTCACACTTGTTTATTGTTTTAATTCATAAGTACCTATTAATCAACTGTTATGTGCCAGAAATGATGCCAGCGCCTACAGATACAGTACTGAGTAATATTGGTGTTACATAGTCAACCTATAGATTTGCTTCAGAAAATTTAACTGTTTGGTACACAGATGGGCCTGTAACACCTGCCTATAATTTAAAATGCATTTCTATGTGATGATAAAACATAATTCCATTCAATCCCAATTTTATTATTAGCAATTTATTCTAGTCATATATATATGTATACACACACACACACACACACAATACATACTTGTATCATAATACAAATTCACACTCATTATACTTATTTTCACGAATCTGCAATTCTTTTATTTTTCTTGAAGCCAAAAAAGTTTTGTCCCAAAATGAGTGTCATCAGTATGGACTCCCACTTGACTGATGAAAGACATGAATCACACAATTGAGAGCTTTGGCAAGTACTCTTTATAAACTCTGTAAATATGAAGTATTTCTTCGAAACATGTAAACAACAAGAAGTAAAAGGGGGTATACATAGTCACATAATACAGGTAAGAACCTGAAAACCCTGAGCAATCACAATAAATTCCTATATGATTGAACTATATGAAATTGGCAATATCTAATTTTAATCTATAAAAATAGCAATTTCATGTGGTTCAACCTGCTATTTACTTTGACTCTTCTCTCTGAGGTGGGTTACATATTATCACTAATTAACCATACTATCCACCCAAGTCTTTCACTGACTTAAACTGTTTTTAAAAGGTGTCATGACACTAATTTCCCTGACAAACCATAACAGCACCCCTATGCCAATACTGAATATATGCCCAATCACTGAAAATATTTCTGATTTATTCTGTTCTAGGCAGTAACTGAGGTACAAAGTCCATTTGTTATATAAAATCCATTTTCTGTTAACACATACAGACATGATTTCCAGAGCTAAAGCTAATATTCCATATATATCAAATGTAAATCCCACACCATTAAAACAAACAAACAAACAAATCTATTACCAGAAGAGTTTACTGAATATAATTAAAGAAAAATAGTAGGAGCTTGAAAAGACTGAAGGGTAAAAGGGGGAAAAATAAGCTAAGTTTTTTAGGACTATGAAAGTTAAAGATTTGTTTTTCTCTAAATTTGTTAAAGAGAATCTGTCTCTGGGTTGAGAACTTGCTTGCAAAGTCTCTGCCTAGAGCAAGATATTCAGAGCCAACTTGTTAACTCCTAATAAAACAAGGCTTGGAAGGAAAATGCTTCCAGCCCCATAAGCGAAGTATACCAGCCGGCATTGTGATAATACCATATGACTGGTTTTCTTAGGTGTATTTTCCCCTTATTATCAACTTCCTTTTTCCATCATATTAAGATCCACAAAAACATATATATCTACCATAAAGCACTTGAAGCCGGACACCTTGGTGTTTTGGCAAAAAAAAGCTCATAGGACCTATTATGTTCCATGGAAAAAGTGAGTATTATCCCACCTCTACCCCTACTGTAATCTTAGCTGCCCCCTCCCCATCTGAACACTAGTGTCCCTTTTGGTTTCAAACAATGCTTTATCATAGTTTGATAACATTGGTCATTTTGAGTATTCCTGTAACTCTCTGTACAGGTTAAAGTAAGTTTTATCTATTTATTTTTGTTCTTTATTTTAATCTGAAACTATAATTTCAGAGGTGAATATACCATGATAGAAAAAAATTGCATTTCAATAACTTTATTGTTTAGGAGCATTCTCCCTTTGCCAATTGGCATTCTATGTGTATTAATTCTTAAATTCAGACTATTAAAGAAAAGTTAATCAAAGAAACAATAAACCCATAATTCATTCTTTTCCATTGGCCATTGTGTTTGCTTTTACAGGACTTAAATGTCTTAGGCCATTATTTTAAGGAAAATATTCAATAAACTAGCTGGAAAAACCTTAAAGGGATGCTTTCTGTAGGTCTCTAATTTTTACTTAACAAAGGTGTTACTGTCTCTTTCAGTGGAATTGACTATTGCTAAATCTTTACTTCAATAACTAATTAATACAGAAAAAAAAGAATGATTTTAACCCATTACTAATTTGCTAAGGGCACTTGTAATACGAATTAAAGGCAAAGATTGTATTTTTTCTCAATTAAGACATCAGATAGCAAATAAAATTAGTCACAATATCATATGTGTAAAAACAAAACTGTTTTAAATGCATACGTTCAAATAAGTTCATATATTAAATTCAATTCTATTATTATTTAACAAAATAAGTATCTACAATGTTCAAAGTCCTATGTTCACAGGGCTTTTGAGGAGGGCACAAAATGGATGTGTTCCTGAGATGTTTTTTCAAAAAACTTTTGGTCTAATAGGGGCATTATTCAAAAGTAAGTCAAAATTACTATAAAACATGAAACTTAGAAAGATGACAGCTTGGAAAGTCCAATGTTAGAACTCACAGCCTGACTTATATTCTATGAGTCCAGATTTGTCTGTCCCTTGGGAGTTCAGGATTCCTATGTTAGATAATCTCAAATTCTTGAAAAAGGTGAAATGAATGCCTATCATCAATCAGGTGAATAGCTTGTAAAACAATGTCTAGCATAGGCAATTATCACGTTAGACCTAACATCTTACATAGTACTTGTACTTAGCTTTGAGCACCTCGTGAACTTGATAAGTGCTTTTCAGCTTTTAACTTTGTATATCCTCCAAGGAAAAACAAATAGTTTTTATTTAATTGATCTAGAAACCAAGAGAATTCTGATTCTAACCCATTGATTTCCCCCAAATAAGATGATGTCACCACAGTCATACGAGATTTTTAATCAGCTAGACACTTCCCGGTCTACATACAAAAACTCATTTCACAACTGTAGATTCTTCATTCAGCACCACCAGATCTATCTTTGTTTTTGAGTTTCTCATTTTGTTTCTGGGCAGGACAAATGGAAATCGGAAGCTTTGAGAAATCTAAAGCATACCGTAAGGAAAAGGTAAGAATTAACTGAAGAGACCTGAACCACTGTAAACCCTTAACTATGTCACCTTGTTCGGGTCCCAACGCTCCCATTGTTGCCCAAATATGGTTGGTCCAGAACCTATTTCAGGCATTCTCCTCACCAATCCCCATCCCAGCCATTCTCTCTTTTACTGATGGTTAATCACAACAGCTACCTATGGTATGATTTGCTTCATTCTTTACCTGTCACTCCATCTCCAAAACCTGTCTTCTTGTTCATCTCCTTTCCTTTCCTGCAGATTCTAAAGAAGATATGGCTATTTCTCTTTCTTTCAAAGGCAAAGCATCATCTGTGCCTCAGATCCCATCCCTTCCTAGTTTGAGAACTCTTGCTTAGCACTCTTCTTCCTCTCCAGAGTCTTTGGCCTCCATTGGCTCCATCCTCTTTCTCCTGAATACTGGAGAGGAGGTGGGGAGTGTAGTTTACACTTATTCCTAATGCTGTAGTTAGCTGCTTTTATATCCTTTCCTAAGTCAATATCTGCTCTCATTTCCATGCCATATTCCCTTCTGAGATGCATATATGTTCCCTTTGTTATCACACTACAAAGAAATGGCTTCCTCCAATGTCATTACGGTCCCCTTTCTGCCAAAGCTAAGAACCTCCAAATATCTCTTCTCCTCTTCCTGGTACCCTTGATAACATTTCTCCACTAGTAACCCATCTTGCCTTGGCTTCCATGAAACCTCACTTTCTTCCCATCTTCTTAACCCAAGGCCATTTTCCTTTCAAAGCTTCCAATCCCCTCGTGTTCTCATTCTCTTTTTTTAGAGAATGTTTTTGGTTTTTTTTGTTTGTTTGTTTGTTTGTTTGTTTGTTTGTTTTTTGGTGGTATTTTAACTATCATGTCGAAAACATTGGCTCCAAAATTTATCCTCTGGTCCTGTCCTTTGGTCAGCTGGTTCCACATCTTGAATGGCCCAATGGATATTTCTACCTAGTTCATCAACTCTCACTGAAGTACCCGCAACCTCAATTTATATTGGCCTATTTCTGTCAAAACCATCAAAAGTCACTTACGCTCAAAACCTTGGATTCTACTTTGATTTCTTTTTCTCTTTCCCACACACATATTGCATTGGTCACTTCTCTCTTTTTCACTGCTGCCACCAAAAGCCAAGGCCACACTTCCCTATCTTCACTTCCATATATGAATGCAATAGACTTTATTTTGCCAACTTCTTCCCAGTTGCACATACTGCCCTTAACCTTCCCACCTACCTCCTCTCCTGCTATATACACTCACCCCCACACATAGTTTTAGATTAATTCTAAAAGAATTTATTTTTTTTTAAGTTTATTTATTTATTTTGAGAGAGAGAGAGAAAGTATGAGCTGGGGAGGGGCAGAGAGAGGGAGGGAGAGAGAATCCCAAGCAGGATCCATGCTCAGCATGGAGCCCAATGCAGGGCTCAATTCCACAACCCTGAGATCATGACCTGAGCTGATATCAAGAGTCAGACACTTAACCAACTGAGCCATCCAGGCTCCCCTAAAGAAATTTCTTTTTTAAACCACCATTTCCATCATATCACTCCCGATGATGGAGTGTTTTCACCAATTCTCAATATACCTCAACTGAACTTTCAGAGTTCCCCAAGGTAAGGTCGCAACCTTATTTTTCATCATTATAACACAAATGTTCCCTATAACCAGATCCTAAAAAAAGCTTTGCTTGTTTCCTACTGTTTGATGCTATCATTAACCCCACACCTAGCCATGCCCTACCGTTTCTTTTTCACCAAATGTTAGCCATTCTGGACATCTCTTACATGACAGTATCATGATAAATGTACTGTCATTCTAGAGACACTGGACAACCACCCATAATTTTCTAAATATCCCTGCTCTTTTGCACCTCTGCATCTATGCCCAAAAACTTGCAGTTGCCTAAAATATTCTTCCTTCTCTTTTTCTCCTTGCAAAATCCCACTGTCCTTAAGGTATAACTCATGGACTGCTTTTCAAATTACCCTCACCCACAACCTAACACTTATCAGGTAAAACTTATGGACCATTCTCTGCACTACCACTATATTCACTAGATAGAGGGCTACCTCCCCTGCTAGGTTGACAGCAATACAACCAGAGGTAGGAAACATATCTCATGTGTTTCTAGACATCTCTTGTTGTTTCTGGAACTGAAAATGGCCTGTCACAGAAGCACTCACTTAACATTTGTTTAATTAAAATTAGTCATTTAACTGTGACTGTAATTTTCTTACAGGGAGGGACTATGTAATGTTCCCCACTTAGAATCCTGCCAGGTACATAAAATGGATGCTCAGACTAATTTTATAGATGTAGGCCTTTGGAAACCAAGAACTGTATCTTCTACTTCTTCAAGCAATAATTATATATGATAGATGGATGGATGGATAGATGAGGAAGGAAAGGAGGGAGCTAGAAAAAATATCATTTCACCTTTCCATCCTTTTTTAAGCATATGTTTAAAATGGCATTATAAATAATATAAGCAGAGGAATGCCTGGGTAGCTCAGTCGGTTAAGCATCCAACTTCAGCTCAGACCATGATCTCATGGTTCGTGAGTTGGAGCCCAGCCCCGAGTCAGGCTCTGTGCTGACAGCTCAGAGCCTGGAGCCTGCTTCAGATCCTGTGTCTCCCTCTCTCTCTGCCCCTCTCCCACTCGCACGCGTGCGCGAGCTCTCTCTCTCTCTCTCTCTCAAAAGTAAATAAACATTAAAAGAAATTTAAATAAATAATATAAGCAGATAGGAAATTTGTTTCTCTTAATCTACAAACCACATTGTTGACAAATGACTGTTTTACATTTTAACATTTATGAACATTTAAGAACAAAGCTAAAGCCAAAGAAGCAGCTACCAATACAGCTAGAATGAGCTTCTTAAGATCCAAGTAAGGAATTGGCCCACACCTGAGCTTGGGTAGGGTCCATGGCATTTCCCACCCGCCATTTTTTCACTTGTTGACACGACCAATAAACTTTTTTTTTTTTAATGTTCATTTATTTTTGGGAGAGAGAGAGAGCAAGTGGAGGAGGGGCAGAGAGAGGGAGACACAGAATCTGAAACAAGGCTCCAGGCTCTGTGCTGACAACTTGACGTGGGGCTCGAACTCACGAACTGTGAGACCATGACCTGAGCCGAAGTCAGACGCTTAACCTGACTGAGCCACGCAGGAGCCCCACAGCCAATAAACTTCTAATGGGGGAGCCAAACAGGCTAAAAGTGATTGATGAATGCACATCAATGATTATCAGAGTAAAAAAGCACAAGGTTCTTCCAAATGTTGGGAAACCAGTAAGTGGTTGGTTGTGGAAGTGATGTTTCTATTTCCATGAATATTCGTATAAAATTTATATAAGTTCCAGGATTTATATAAAAGTCAAGGATTTGATGTTGGCATTACTTTAAGCAAGATGCAGTACAGGCAGAGGAACAAACTTCCTTGCCGAACACCTTCATTTAGATCCAAAGCTGAAAGAAAATTTCTTTCATGACTCAGAAAAATTAGGTAGACAAAAGTAAGCTGCTTTTACCTCATCAGAGCTAAACAACAGCAGAGGCAGAAGTACCGGCAGTTGATTAAAGGCATTGTCCTGACCACCGATACCACCATGGCTAAGCTAGGGCTGCCTTACGGAACCAGGTCAGGGGACATTGATTTCTCTATTCAACTCTGAGGCACCACTTTGTAAATGACACAATCATTTCTGGGTACAAGAGGTGCTTTAAATGTGGTAACATTATATCATTTCAGCTATAATGATCATAATTACTTATTTCTTTTAATCACAACCCACTTAACCACTTTAGTACAGAGGACTAGTTCAAGGAGTTTAATTTTCATTCAACATCTAATCTTTGTGTTTACTGAAACCCTTCACGGGCTTTGTTTACTGTCTGCTTGCTGGCCTGGACGTTTGATCTTGCAAGACTAGATCAGACAGGGTCAGATAAAATACTGATTACTAGAATAAACCAGGCTTGGAAAAGTAACACTGGTTTTTAAAATCCTCATTTCTCCCAGCGTTTTAATATTTTGCAAAATAAGTTCAAATAAATAAAATTAAGACAACTAACAATCAGGGGGTTCTTGAGCAATGATTAAGAAAAGAAAAGTGATGAGGATAATTTTGCTTTCTGGCCAAAATATGGGGTTTGGTTAGATCCATTCATTCTAGTGGTATTATTTTATGACACAAATAATTTTACAATATCCACTAGTATTTGTGTGAACTTTCAACGACCCTTAATTCTTATGACACATTAAATAGTTGAGATTGACCTCAGCAAAGATGACACTTCATTTTGCTTTTGGTGTCAGACGAAAAACATTTTAGACATAACATTATTTTCTGCTAATTCATTAATTTTTAACTAGAACACATTTAAAATACATGAGTCCTTCTTTGTTAAGGCACTTTCTTATTCTTATAAGATCCCCTGAAGAGTGGATTGCTATAGGAGTGTGATTTCTGATGATACTGCATGTATAACTGCCACTTAGTTTCACAGAAATGATGAGGCAAGTTTACATCTAAATAGTTAACATAAAAGAATTAGGCTAAAAAAATAAGTGTTTCATTAAAATGTGTAAACTTGTGAAAGAAAAATCGAAGGGTTAAATTCCACATAATCCAAAGAATTCTTGAAAATAACTTTGTAAGCATGACATTTCCAGGTGCCTGTGGATTATCCTTGTGTCCAACATTAAAACTCCTACACACTAAACAACTGCTAATATTGGTCTTTTCTTTCCCCCTGCTTTTATACAATAGGTACATTTTCTTTTCTTATACTTGCTTGTGAGCTCTTCACTGTAAAATCTAGGCCAGAAGCAATTACAGTATGAGATGAACAGCAATAAAAAATGCCATCTAAACCAACCTACTACCCTATCTACCCACTTAATTTTATTCAATTATCAAAATTCCCTGGGAAGCAGGTTCATAGTTCTAGACCTTAAAACCAGAGTATACAAACTCTCTCTCCCCATCCATCCTGAATTAACACTAATGTTAACTCAAATATGTCTGTGTCAACCATGATTGTCTTTGAAATTAAAGAAAAAAAGTAAACAGAATGTACTTTGTTGTGATCACTGGGGAAAATAAAGTTAACATGCTAAGCCAAACTAACTTAGGACTTTTTAAAGAAGAAGTGTAAATAGTTTAGCTATAATAACAACAAATTCAAAAAATGGACATTAAAATGTTTACTTCAAAATTCAGACAATTCCATTTGTATATAGTTTTTACATCTGTTTTTAATGATATCAAATTATTGATTGTTCATTTTTCTCATATTTATTTAAGCATTAACTATAGAATTTGCAATCTGATCCTTTTTTTTTAATCCTTCCAGTGGACTTTTATTTTTGCCAGGTTTTAGTCATATTTACTTTGATCTTCCAGAGTATATAATTATTTTACTGTTTATTTATTTCTATGAGGAGGGAAAAAAAATTTGACTTAGGAGATCTATATGTGGCAATTTGTAACAGAATCACATAGCTTATGTCAGGAAATCATGGTTTTGATTAAGAAGCAACCATTTAGTTCCCACTGTTTTATTAAAACAGACATTAGCAGATAATAGGAAACATATTTAACAATGTAGCTGCATTTAGTTTGGGACATTAGTAAGTTAGCATGAGATTCTCTTCTACACATTATATCAGCCGGGATACATGTAAATTGGTAAGGTGGGGGTGGAAATGGGATGGGTAGGGGGGCAAGGAAGGCCATGGAACTCTTGACTTCCTGGGTTCTCAGGCAGAACCCTAAGGTAGAGTTCTGATGTTGCTACCACTAATTTCCAGATTTGAAACTCATTACTTCTTTTTCTCATTTTGAAAATGGATGGACACAAACAGAAATTTTACAAACAAAATCACTCCTTTCCCATGAGAAGTGGATTCTACTAGATAGGAACTCCCACAGCAACATCTATTCATAGCACAAAGCTTCTGTCAGATGAAATGTGCCTGTATAGGTCCAACACTTCCTTTTCACTGAGGGTCAAAAGTTAATAAAATGTACTTCTCTGGGTGTTTATTTTCTGTACACCATTATACCTGCCATGAATTCTTTGTTTTTCCTCCCACTCCCTTGGTTGATGAATCAACACCACTTGAACTGTTTTACGGCAGCTTGTGTTTACTTCACACATACCTTAACCTTCCCTTTTCTCCTCCTACTGACACACACACATGCACACACACACTTTTCAACAGCAATGACTGGCTCCATCTCCGAATAGCATGTGTGCACAGTGTCTGGCAACCTCTTCAGGTGTGGATCCTTGACCTCCTGATTGAAATCAAGGTCTCAGGCTGCTTTTACGGCACTTAAGATTTAACTGTGCATTTACTATCTTGAAAAAAAAACAGAGCTTAAAGAATTGAATCTCTAAGAAAGGAAGAAAAAAAAGTAGAAGATATAAGTGTTAATGTGTATGTGTGTGAACAGAAACACATGCGTGCACGCGAGCACACACAGACACACACACACACACACACACACACACACACACACACATGGATTCTGTAGTGGCAATTCTGAAAACACTAGAGTGAAGAGTTTCCAGTCTTTCTGAATCTGGAATTATACTCAAGCCTATTAAAAGAGGACGCTCTCTTCCTTTTCTCTTCTAACAGCAAGTAAATGGGATCTAACAAATGACCTTGAAGCTGCATGATTCTTTTGATGTTTAGCCAAAGAGGATATGTTCAAACACTTCAACAATCTTATTTTAAAAGAAAAACTTAGAGACAACGCTTAGAGAAAAGAAACCCTTCTGAACTACACAACCATGTCTTACAATGAGAAGGAGTTATTCATCTTATCCTGCATAAGAGTTAATATTAATAATATTCTAAAGCAAGTGCCCAAACTGGAATCTAAATGCTGCTAAGAATTTTAGAATTTGCGGGAGAGAAACGGATCTTAATTCAATTTTCAGTGTACTTAATTCCTCCTGGGTAGTTCAACATCTTGACTTTCCTGATAAAATGGGTATTTAGCATAAAATGCGCTCAGTCTTTTGTAATCATAAATGTTCTGTCAATGCTTGTAAAGTTCATTTCGTCAAAAGGTAACCTTGTAAACAAACTCCCAAATACTCAAACACTCAAACTTCGATACTGTCTCCTGAGAGGAAACCTGCAGGTAGTAAAACAAATAAACTCATCTTTTACTTTTACCTACCCACCATAAATTGTCATTTGAACCTCATATGGGGGCAGAGAACTGTCAGCAAGGCTATGAATACCTATAATAAAATATGATGGATGATGTCATAATCATGCAAAATATAGACTGGAAGGACCCTTGAACATCAAGCAATTATGTTACCCAAAAATTCCCCAAATCCCCTCAGGGGCTCATAGCATTTCAACTTGAATAGCATTTGAATTGGGTGAGAACACCAGAATGTTTCCAACATTGACATATTTGCAAAGGCAAAATATCACTGATACATTTCAAGGGCTGGATGGTCTAAAGAACATGCCATTTATTATATAAGAGGCTATATTTTCAGGACCAGACACAATTCCACATTTAATATATGACTGCTAGTACTACTACTAGTAATTATCAGTATAGCATTATAGTATTATAGCTATTATTTAAGAGGCTTCCTTATGCCAGTATTAACTTATTTAGTCCTCACAGCTAGTGAGCGATTTAAAGACTTTTATTGTTTCCAATTTTCAGATGAGGAGATTGAACCTTGGTGAAGTTAAATACGTAATTTGTGTAAACACACAAAAACATGCTAGCAAATGGAGGCTAGAGATTTGAACACAAGTCTGCTTTACTGCAGAGTCCCTTTGATTTAACCACGCTCTGGAATTGTCACCAAATAAGCATGTCAAAACTCCATTTCTAAGCAAAGATTTCCTGCTACCACAGCATCATTTCAATTTTTTAATTGGTACTGCAACTGTAAGTGCTGATTTAACCTACAATGACTGCTTTTAAATTTCCATTAATATATTAATGGAAATGATTTATTGATTGAGTTTTTTAAATAGACATGCCTATCTGAAATAAACCACTTCAAAATATTTCTAAAAATCTTGGTCTTCACAGATGTGTCTTGTAAAAACTATAAACTTCATATATTATGCTAAGAATTTTACTTTAGTTCTAATACCGTCTTTTGTTTTGTTTTGTTTTGTTTTGGAGACAGAGAGACAGAGTGCAAGCAGGGGAGGGGCAGAGAGAGAGGGAGACATAGAATCTGAAGCAGGCTCCAGGCTCTGAGCGGTCAGCATAGAGCCGGATGTGAAGCTCAAACCCACAAACCGTGAGATCACGACCCAACCAACTGAGCCACCCAGGTGTCCCATAATATCATCTTAGTTTTAAGGAAGCTAATTAGGATCTCCGGATGGGAATATTAAGAATCTTACCTTTATAAAGATCATATATAATTTTATAAACATTTATAGCTAAAATTAGCATAAACGCCAAAGAACCAACAACTCATTGACCTAAGAAATTAAAAACAAGCTCTCAAAACAAAAAAGTCAGTTTACCTTTAATCTTCTTGTACTTCTTATACCATCTCCCAAACTCCTGGCACTTGGTTGCTGACACGTTGGCATAATATGTGCTATTTACAATGGATGAAATCATACTCTGAAAAGGAAAAATATATATAATAGTTAATTTTTTTCATAAATGAGTACTCCTTTTGGGGGATAAGAAAGGGCAGATTATAGCCCACACCAAACTCTGTTGTCTTTTAAATCTGAAGTAGTCACCCTCATGCAAACTAAACTATTAAACATCAAATACGACGACCCAAATTTACTCTTTCTTTAACTTGTACGATGACAGTGCCTTCTCCAAAAAAAACCAAACTGGGGGCAATGTCAAAGATGGAGGAGGCAGGACATACAGATAAAACACAAGGGGAAAAAACAGTTGTGTTTTAGGAACCAGAGTGAAAGGTGAGATCAGATGCTCCAGCATCGGTAATTCAGATAATGTCTTTCAGATGTTTCTGTTCTGCTTCCAACGGCAACAAGCTCACACAGCCAAGAATCTGAGAACATCCGTGCTACACACTGCAGAACAACATTTAGGGAAATAAGTTAAATTAATATAATTTATAGAAACGTGTGATTAGCACTTGTGTGAAAATTCACCAAATGAAAAAATTAACAGTGCTTATTTTAGAGCAGGAGAAACTAAACATAACACTTGCACTGTATTTCAACCAAAAATGAATCAAAGCTAAAACTTTCTGAGTGTTTAAGTACATGATTCCTTCTTGCTCTTCATCCCCTGTCCCTCCTCAGGTCTACCCTTTAGCTGATTTGTAATCGGGATGAAAAGGAAAAGGAAGAGCACATAACCTGACCTACTGCTAAAAAATTAAATTATAATTGCACACCTTGAGTGAAATTTCCTACAAGTATGTTTTCAGTCAATATGGCATGTTTGGACCAACATTTATGACAGATGTTAACTCACACCTGAATTGACTGTGATAATACAGACACAGATTTATACATAGATTTTTACTTCAGCAAATTCTGTCTAAAAGCAAATGGACATAAACTCAAGAGATCCAAATGACCTCTGTAAAGTTTTATATCTGGCCTTGAAATCCCATCTTTTTTCAAAAGATATGGGTGGAGCAGCTGAGCAAAATCTCAAAACTTCTAATGATATTTTTACAAAGTAATCGAGATAAAAAAGGTAACGATAAATTGAGGCAATAGTAAGTTATTTACCAAGAGGTTCAAACATCAGCAGACAGTACTGCATAGACTCCCATTTAAAAGTTGTGTCGGTGAGCCCACAGAGTCCTTCTTTTTCAATCACTGTCCAGTACTGGTGGGGGAGGGGAGTCCTAATTCAATTTACAGAAACCTCTTTGGCCTTTTCTACATAGCAGATGGCTAACCTCTCCCAGTTGCTGATCTCTAAATAACAATTCTGTTCTCTAAGTGGAGATAGTTAGGAAAACCATTTTTATCTGAGGATCTGAACACAGCCCTGGAAACACAAAGAGCCAGTATCACCTGAGTGTATCACAGAACTACCAGAGCCTTACCTACCGCCTTGGAGGATCAGTGGAATCCTAATCTTCCTGAGGCAGGGTTCTGCTCTGTGTGTTATTAACAAAGAAGTAAAGATGTCTCTTGGCTAGCTGGGCTAGTTTCCTCTCTGGGCTGGGCTGAGTTTTTCTCTTTGTCTGTGAAACCCTTGAGGACAGTGACTGTGTCTGTTTCATTCCCCGCCTCCCCCCCCCCCCCATGTCTAACACAGTTCTGATGTGGGACATCTGAGTCCCTGAAATAGAACAGATGAAAAGGGACAGAGATGAAAATTTAAAATGCCAAACTGAAATGTCATAATAATGAAAATTTTAACATGAAAGCAGCCTAATAATAGATGCACTAGCCACACTGGTGTATAGGAATAATTGCAAATGTACTTGTCATCTTTGTGTGTTGTTTATATGAATGTTATCTTCTAGAAAGGCATAGGATATATGGCCGTGATAGGAAACTGAACTAAATCTTCTATTGCAAAGTGGTCTGGAAAGCAGACTAAAATGCAAAGTGTCTCAGTTACTACCTGGAGCTGTACCTCAACTTCCTAGCCCATAAGACTAGGCCACAAACCCACATCAGTGTGGCCCCAGAGAATCCACATTTCCCTCAGTCTTTAGCCTATTTTGTCCTTGCTCCAGATGCATTTCATTGACACTGCACAAGGCCAGAGTCAATCTATGTCGCAAGGAAGTTAATATCTGGGCTATCATGGTCTCCATCACCAGATTCTATGCTAGAGTCAGGTTCACACAATTCATTTAAAAAAGGAGAAGTTGGCTACCCAGAGCCTCAATCAGATTTATTCTTTTCCCCAGATTACCATAAATGAGTTTCCATCTCTACAGACCACATGGGGGAAAAATAGATTTAAAATATGAGTTGAGCAAAGGAATCAAGTAGCAAATAAAGAAAGTTTCCTAGATAATGAGAATCTTTAGTCACTCAAAGGTCTCTCTGAGTTTGTGGCACATTTTATTCATATTAATTCCCTGCAGGTCTTTACATTTAGTTGACACTCAAGCTAGTTCCACTGATAAGAATTTTTGTAATTCATCTTCAGTGAGACTTCAAAACAGAAGAGGTACACCTGGGGGATATTTTAGACAAAAGGTCATGTTACTTCTTATTATTCCATTTTCAAACATGGATATTCTCTAACCCTAAATTAGACTACTACATTCTCACAGTCAGTTTGAACCACTGGGCCTCACTAGAATATTCTGGATACATATTAAGGTCATCTTAGTGTCAATTTGTTTGTAAAAGATCAAAATTTACTTCATTATACACAAACTGAAAGGAGCTAACACAGACCCAGCACATACTTTTACTCTACTCGGAATATGTTTTCCAGAGGTCCTAGGGCAGAGAATCTGCATTTACCACATTTCATCCATTCTACAGTCACATTTTTAAAATACTTCAGTGTCACTGAAATTGGGATGCATCTTACAATCAACAGCATCTTAGACCTGATGAGATACAGTTGCTGCAAAAATGGGATGAGTAATGATTAAAATCTCCCCTACTTTCCACTCTGCCAAAAAAATCTAATTTCCATTTACTGCTTTTTAAAAATATGTATATAGGTTTGTATTTTATATTGCTCTTTTATGTTTTCCAATAATTCTAGAGCAACCACACAATTGGACTTTTAGGATCCCCACTTTTTTTTTTTTTTTTTTTAACATACGAACAAAGATTTGAGTGGGCTTTTTCAACCAGGAATGTAACCACCTCCTGAGCACACAGGTTTTATAAAGCGATGCTGATACAAATGACCAGAAAGAGATGCGTATTATTCTTTTTAATACTTAAAGTGATTATGTTTTACTGAGGCTTACATTAAAATGACCTTGCATTTACTGAGCAAGCTTCGCTTGGCAAGGTGGTGGGCTGTGGGAAGGAGACGGGAGAGCACACATACACTGGGCAATCAGGCAGCCCCTTCAGGTCCTCGGTCACAGCCATAAACACTCCATGAATGGTAATTGTAGACCAAGCCATGCTATGAAAAATATTATGTGTTAAAATAAATAGAAGGTTTAAAATGCCTTCCCAACTACAGAAACTTTTGGAAAATTTCAGGCTCCTTTGTAATTAATCATGAAATCTTAAATATGAAGATTTTAAGTGAAGAATAAAATGTAAGTTTCCTCATTTGCAGTCACTCCTACACATAGTTTGCCAGTTATATTTGAAAGTTATTTAAAAAAAAATAAAATAAGGTATTTGAGGAATTAAAATATACCAGAATCAGTCACTTTAAAGTTTACTAGCCAATTTGAATTTCCAACACACCAAACTGCAAGAGAATGTTATACTGTTTTAAACAGATATTGTTTAAACAATAAAATATATTGCTTTAATACTTATTATAGTTAGATTGCCTTGTCTAAAAAGAAATTTTCTTTTAGCCTCCTGAGACAAACTTTAAACTCACTTCTTTGTTTTTGACTAGCTCGGAGAATAGACGTCACCTCTGATATAGTTCCATTTTCTAAACTGAGGGCCAAGAAGCTCAGAATGAAGAAGCATCTTGCTCAAAGTAAAACGGCAATGGAAAACACCATAAAAAGACACTACCACCAGGCCACATTATTCTAGGAGTCTCCGAAAAGAGAAGTTAATTAACGAAAGAAAGGAAATATTCACCACCACCTCCATCAGCTAGTACAAACTCAGTAGCAGATACTACAAACAGACTAAGAAACAAGGTGACAAAAACAAAACATAAAGCTGTGACCACAGATTCCTTAGAGGGGCTAATTACGGAGTTTAGAATCAGATAAAACTAAAGAACCTAAAACCGATTTAGGGGCACTTGGGTGGCTCAGTTAGTTAAAGGTCTGACTCCAGCTCGAGTCATGATCTCATGGTTCATGAGTTTGAGCCCCGTATCAGGCTCTGTGCTGACAGCTCAGAGACTGGAGCCTGTTTCAGATTCTGTCTCTTGCTCTCTCTCTCTCCCTCTCTCTCTCAAAAATAAGTAAACATTAAAAAGAATTTTTTTAATAAAAAATAAAATAAATCTTAATAGGAGGGGCACCTGGGTGGCTCAGTTGGTTAAGTATCTGATTCTTGGTCATGATCTCACAGTTTGTGAGTCCGTGCCCCGCATCAGTCTCTGTGCTGATAGCATGGAGGCTGCTTGGGATGCTCTCTTTCTTTCCCTCTCTCTCTGCCCCTCCCATGCACATGCGCGCGCGCTCTCTCTCTAAGATGAAATTAAAAAACTTAGAAAAAAAACTTAATAGGAAAAGCAAAACATTAAACACAGGTTAAAATGATTTGTACAACACACTTGGAAAGACAGAGACCTGACCACCCCCTTTTCCTCCCCAAGAAAAGAAAGGTAAAATAATTGGATATCCTTTACCACATTCTCCTTGGCTTAGTGAGATTTATTTGTTTGAATAGCAGTGTTATACTAAGAGCAGCTAAGCTGCAGACACATAATAGACTTGCTATAAAAAAGAACATCTTAAAACCAAAGTGAATGGTTACACGTCTGTCAGTAGGAGTGCCCTGTCTTAGCAAGAGGAGCACCCGAGTGGGGGGAGCGAGGCTGCATCTCATAGCTTCCCTTTCCTTGTCTACACAGCAGAGAGCATGATGCAGGCAATGAATAATATATGCGTTCTTTGCTCATTTTCAGCTTTTTTATTCTGCTTTGCGGTATGCTAAATTACATATTAAACATGAGATTATAATGATACTTCAATCAAGTACACTAAAGCGAAAAAACTGATTTGGAGGAATTACTTTGTCATGAAAAATTCAGTTAATGTTATCTGGCAGCCTTTTGCTCTCCCTTTCTATCGCCGCTTCTGAGCTATACTATCAGAACTGAAAACTTTGCCATTCTAGTTGAAGGAAACACTTCCCCTGGGCTTTGGAGTAGGACAGAACTACCTCTGAGAGCTCCTCCCCTGAGGCGCGGCTGAGTGGCTTGCTTATCTGCTAGTGGCCCCCTCGAAGGTGAAAGAGGGATGTTGCTACCTGCCTCAGAGGGCTGGAAGGATTCAGAGAGATGATCCGAGTAAAAGGCCTAGCACAAGAGACAGACTCAATGAGTGTCTGCTCTCTCCTCTCCATGCAATCATTTCATACATTGAAGGCAATCACCCAGTGAGGGATTCTTTTCAAGCTGTCACTTGTAAGCCTCCATCAACAAGAGTCATGAGGTTGGGCCTAGAACTAAAACAAACTCACATGAAAACAACTTAAAGGGACAGTTGGCAACTGGTTAACACAAGGCAGGATGCATCCCCACTGCATATGTGAATTGAAGATTAAATGAAAGGGACAGTTGGCAACTAGTTAAGACAATACAGGTTCACACAGGTGATCAGCCACTTGACTGTAGATGAGCACATAGTCAGTTTGTGTTTTCTACCAACCCAACCAGCTGCTTGAGTTCACTGCCCGATTATTTTAGCATATTGCAGATTTGTGTTAGTCCTTTAATGATCCCCAAAAGAGCAAGGCTTGCTCAGGATGACAGAAATAATTATCCTACAGTCTATGTCTTAAAAAGACTATAAACACTGTATCACCATCATAGTAGAAATCTAGTAACATTTTCACAGTTCAATAACTTGTGCCAGTCATTTTGTTCCTCAAATATTTAGCCATAAAACCTCAGTTAAGGGCATGGAACAGAGCTGCTTTATTTATTTTTATTTTTTAAAGGGAAGCATTTAATTATTTATTTTAATGTTTGTTTATTTTTGAGCCAGGGGAGAGAGAGACAGAAAGACACAGCATGAGCATGGGAGGGGCAGAGAGACAGGGAGACACAGAATCCTAAGCAGGCTCTAGGCTCTGAGCTGTCAGTACAGAGCCCAAGGTGGGGCTCAAACTCACGGACCGTGAGATCATGACCTGAGTCAAAGTCGGACAACTGACTGAGCCACCCAGGTGCCCCCAAGAGCTACTTTAAAAAGATATCTATATGTTAAACAAAATAAGCCAGATAAAAAGACAAATATTCTAGGATTCTACTTTTATGAGGCATCTAGATTAATTCATACAGCCAGAAAACAGAATAGAAGTTACCTGGGGATCTGGGTGTGTAGAGGGGAATGGGGAGTTATTACATAATGGTTACAGACTTTGTGTTTGGCATGATGTAAAGTTTTGGAAAAATATAGACGTGAGGGTTGCACAACACTGTGAATGTAATTAATGCCACTGATTTATAAACTTAAACATGGTTAGAATGATAAACTTCATGTTATGTATTTTTACCACAAAAATAAGTTTAAAAAAATATATCTAGAGTCACAGAGAACATGTGGATGTTAAAGGGGTTGCAGGAAAGCACTGGAAGGTATATGCATTTGCAAATTACTTGTTCTTTCATTGCAATTTTAAGTTAACAAGAGTCTCCTCAGTCTTTCCATTTGATCAACATAATAACCTATGAGGTGGACAAGGAAGGTCCTGTTAGCTCTACTTATTTTAATGGATCAACACCCAAAGGACCTGGGATTTTTTCTTTTAACTCTTCCTTGAGTAAAAACAAGTAAGCCACAGAAAGATGTGTTCATGTTTCCAAACTGGAACAGTTAAAGAAGACTATCTAATAAGAGACCTATGCCTAAGGTATGGTAAGTTAGGATGCTTGGGACAGACTATATGGCTGAAGGGAGAGGCTGCAAGTGGTAACTCAGGGGGACATCAGAGGAAAAGGATGAGGGTGTCAGCACCTAAGCACATTTGGAAAGCTGAAAGCAAAAATAAATACACAGATACACAAACACAACCTATCTGGCCAGACAGAGAACAGCTAAATCATGACTTCCCTCCCTTTAAATATATATGCCTCAGCCTGTAATTGTTGCCCTTTTATGGACTTTTCCATTTTTCTTTTCTCCTGCCTTCAAAGGCTGCTCTTTTGAACTGCAGGACACTGGATGTTCAAGAAAATGGATACTGGCCATTGAACCATCATTCCTTTATACAATCACCACATCTGAGAGAGGAAATACCTAATACAGTTTGGCCTGGGGATAATGAAAAATTATTTCAAAAAAAGTCGTTTTTTTTTTTACTCATGAGCTAAGTCTGTTTCACACAGTCCACTAACCTACTTTCTGCTTTGAAGTAGGTAGTATTGGATACTCCACTCTCGTCTTCCTAGGTTGAAAGCTGTATTCCTCTCTCATCTTTCCCACTGCATCCCCAACCCATTGCAAAGTGCCCGACTCCTAACTAGGACCCCAGTAATGTTGATGGAATACATTGTTGAATTATGTTTCACCTTCTCAGAACAAAAATGCGTTCTTTTTCACATTACATAGATTGAACCTTAAAAATGTATGCACCTGCTCTATGACAACTTCAAACAAACTAGGTGAGCTTATTTCCACCCTGAAAGGCAACTGAGCTATGCAATTTAAGTGAATAATCTGGACTGTTTAAGGGTAATAACTGTAGGACTGATGCTGGGGCCCATATTATATGTCCATGCTCACTGAGGACTACTCCAATAAGATGTTCCATAATCACACAGCATACCAGAACCCTAAATCAAATCTCCCCCCAAATTTAAGTAATAGAATTGAGACCTGTTTGACTGAAAATGTACTGGCCATCAACCACCAAATTACTGTATTCAGTGTTGCTAGTTCAAAACATTTTAGAGCTGCCAAGAACACCATAAAAATAATAAAACTTTGCCGTTTATAGCACTTTCTAAAACATTTTTATATTTAATTCATTAAACACATTACATCAGTGGTTCTCAACCAAGAGTGATTTACTCCCCTCATAGGACATTTGGCGATGTCTGGGGACATTCTGGTTGTCACAACTGGTGGGGGAGGGATGGTGGCATGCTACTGGCACCTAGTGGGTGGAGGCCAGGGATGATGCTAGCCATCCTACAACACACAGGACAGCCCCCCACCACAAAGAATTATTCACTCCAAGATAAACAGGGCCAAGTTGAGAACTTGTGCATCAGAATAACAACTACTTGCAAGGCATATGTTGTGCTGAATGCTGAAGAAGTGCTGGTGGACGAGAGATGGCTTCTGCTTGCGGGGGCAGTCCAGCAAGTGATGAGAACCAGCAGGTAGCACTGATAACAGTCTGTGATAAGCGCTGTGACAGGGGTGTATACAAAAGTCCACCAAGAGCAGAAGCAACTGCTTCAACCAGGAGGTCAGGGTACTTCACCAGCAGTGACTTTCCAGCTTGAATTTGAGAGATGACTTCATCAAGTACAAGAGAGCACTGCATACTAGCCAGAAGAAATCATATATGTAAAAGCAAGCAAGGATCAAACTGAAGGACCCTAACAACACCAGCATTGTGTACAGGGCTACCAAAGCCAGACATTAGCATGGTGTATCTCCCTGGAAGGCCAGTCTCACATGAACAGGAGGGGAAGTACAGGTAAAGTGATTTTTATGGCATCAAAAACAAATATCAAAAACACAGGTATATGGAGCAGAATATAAATTTTGCATGATTTTTTTAAAATATCACCAGAAGTTGCTTTGTTAGACTTGTAATGCTAAGGGTTGCTCCCACCCTCAGGAATATTTTGGGGACATTAGAGCAATGGCAAATGTTCTAAAGTAATTCATTCCATGTGTCTGGAGCACAAAGAGGATGCAGGTAAAAAGGGGAAGGTGGTGGCTCCGGTGAGAAGTCAGGCTGGATGGTGTCATGTGAACAATTCTTCTAGGCTATGTTAATGCAGTCTGTACCTCTTTTGGGCAGGGCAGAGGCAGTCACTGGAGGCTTGCAGAGGAGGAAATGGCAAGTTCTCAGTGTTGGAAAAGCAGATGATGGGACAAAGGTTAAAAGGTGGTTAAGTCTAAACGAGGAAATGGCACAAAGGAGGAAGATTTCAGATATGAAGGCAGTAGAATCCACAGGATCAAACATTAGAGTGATAGAGAAGAAACTTTTCAGGCTGGGCAACCAGCAGGGGTGGAGGAGGGGGTGTGGCGGCAAGTAATGAGAATAGAAAATGGGGGGAAGAAGAGGTTTTCATGGTGGGGATAAAGGTGGTCTCAATCAAACCTCAAGACAACCCTGCAAATTATGTGAAATATGCATAGATAACAATCATGCCCAGTTTACAAATGAATTCAGCAAGGTCCTCAAGGCAGGTGGGCTTGCCTGGGATCACACACCCAGCAAAAATAAATGAATGGGGGAGATGGCAGCTAGGGCTCTCAGCTCCCAGTCTAGGTTCTTTCCACTCATGCTGTCTCTCTAGCCACATATTACAGTGATAACTAAACTTGATAATCATGATAGATCAGTGATGGCCAAATTTCCATTGGCTCTAACAGCCCTGGATAAAATTCTGAATTGGTAATATTAAGTTAGGAGCTTGTCTACTTCCAAGTAAAGCCCATTTTGACTTCCATATAAATCCAAGAAACAATTAACTGTGACTGTAAAAGTCAGGACAAATGAATTATTTTTCCTAACTCTTCTTTATCCAATACCTGTATATGATCAGAATAACTTCAAATTTTTATTTTTATAACTACATAAGCAATCACACTGGAATAAATGAAAATCCTAGCAATAAGTGTTAGCACCTGGATACATACCTACAGGTAGGTACTGAAGTGGCCTGTGTGAAAGCTGTAAGCACAAGATTAAGTACATAACTGATGGTCAAGAAATACCAGTGTTCCTTTCTACCTAGCTACCTACTACTCAGATACATACCTTCTTGAATATTTGGGGAAAAAAAGATTAATAGCATCTCAGAGGATTTAAATTCTAAAACATGCTCCACAACACACATGAAAAATATTCAGTTCACACCAACAATATCATGTCTCAATAATAATGGCTGATACTGGGGGTGCCTGGGTGGCTCAGTCAGCTAAGCATCTAACTCTTGATTTCAGCTCAGGTCACGATCTCACAGTTCATGGGATCGAGCCCCATGTCAGACTCCCCACTGACAGCACAGAGCCTGCTTGGGATCTTTTCTCTCCTTCTCTCCTTGCTCTTCCCCCACTCACTCTCTCTCACTCAAAATAAATAAACTTAAAAAAATTTTTTTTAAATAATAGCTGATACTGTTTATGCAAAATCATTGTATGCCAGACACCAGGCCAGGAATTTATGTGATTTATCTCATTTACTCCTCATTATATGACTTAGAACTATTACTATCCTGGTTTTACTTACAAAGAAACAGGCTTGTAAAAGTGAGGTCATAGAGGCCTGTAAACCAGGACATGAATCCAGATCTAACTGATTCCAGAATGCATGCTCTTAACCAGCAGGCTTCCTGCTTCCCCCCAAAGACTCTATTATCCTAGAACACAGATCAGGGCACATCAAGTTTCTACATTCTTGTCACCTTCCCTTGAACTTGACAGACATGTAATTAGTCCATTGTCTTAAATCAAGTGTAGCAACTCACACAGGAAATGGATTTCCATTCATAGCTTTAAACAATGTCAACCCGAGTTCATTTCACAGCAGTCCTAAGCCGCTGACCATAGCCACCAAAATATTACCGCATCATTAGAAAAAGTGGGTCCCTTGCCCATGAACACAAATGGAAAAGGCAGCCCTTTCCCACTCTGTTCCTTCCTTTGATCTTGTCTACCTCTTATTTTTGTGGCTTTAGCTTCTCATCGCTTCACTAAAAATGGAGTACCTCTTTTTCTCATGATATATTTTCATGTGGCAGAATCACAGCAGAAACTATACAAGTGTATGTGATGTAAAGATCATCTTTCTTTGCTAGCCAGGGGAAATGCTCAAAAACTAAACAAAAAAAATTAAGATGGGTCTGACATAGTTGACTCACTCCATTGACTAAGTAAAAAAATGAATGGTCTGGAGCCTGAACCTTGGGAGGGGAGGTCTGGATTAGGATCTCAACTTGCCACTTAGCCTACTGAGGAAGCCTGGGAAGGCAAAGTGCTTCTCTGAGTCTTGGTTTCCTGATCGATAAAGTGGAGACACTGATACCTACCTCCTGTGATACACGTGAGAAGTTAAAGACTGTGAATGTGAAATGTTTTCATGTATGCCCATTACAGCAAAGCTCTCGGGAAGTGAAAACTTCTACGCTAAAACAAAACAACAAAAACAAAAACAAACACCACAACCTCCATGTTTTTTCCACCTAGAGTGCAGAGTAACTATAATAAAAGATAGAGGACAGCTGTCTGAGCAGGCGTGCCCCTCTTGCGAGAAAGTCCACCAGTGGCTTTCTTCGTTTCCCAGAACCCCACCTGGATATACTGACCTGGGAGAGAGGGCATTCTTTGGCTAATGTGCTCTGGTTCATCTCTTTGAGCAGTTCCTTTAAGGCATTGCGGACTGTGGCATGATTCCACTGCTCCGCAGGCAAGTCTTCCAACTTCGAACAACTGGGAAACAGAGCAAGAATGAACACCATGCAGACCTCAACAAAGGGCCCTGGCTGCAGGGGGTTCTGAGTGTGGCAGTTGCTCCTGGGTCCTGTGCCAGCAATAGGAAAAGTGCTAAAGATCAGGGTCCCGTGTGGGCCCTACATGAGGGAAGGAGAGCAAAACTGCTTCTCTAGGACTTGGACAAAGCCCCACTCGGTCTCTCTAAGAAAAATAGTCACTTCAGATATGAAGAACTGTTAACGATTTAAAATATGGCTTTTCCAATCTGTTGATGGGAATGGCATGGCAATGTGATTACAAACTTCCACAATACAAGTTCAGTTATTGGACATCCCTAACGTTAAATGTAAACAAATGTTCCTTTCAATTCAAAGCGTGAAGGCTCACTCTTCACTCTCATTGAACGATTCAGAGATGTTGCTTTCCTAACCAAAAAATAACTTTTAAGATGGGACACTAAAGCATTCCTAGGCAAGGATGGGGATGTTGGGTCCCCATTAAAGTACAGATTCTCCAAAATGAGCAAATTCAAAACCCTTACACTAAAGGACAACATCTCTTAAACCATATGACTTATAGGCACTTTACAATACAAGACTCTGCAGAGAACCTCTAGATTCTTTAGAGGCATAACTGGCTCTGGATGCTGTACCTGAAAAAATAAAATCACTTCCAGAACCTCTGCAGGCCGCAGAGTGTGCTTCTTCGAGGCAGCCACCAGAAAGGGAAGAAAAAGATGCCCAGTGCCAGCACCTTCCTGGGAAGCCTGCTACACTTGCACAGAAGTCAGCCCTCAAAACACAAACCCAAAAACAGCAGAAGTGTTTATTCTTCAAATTGTATGTGCTAAGTGTTTAAACAGAGAACCCATTAAATTAGGGGCTGTGGAAAGTTCCCCTTTAAGGGCCACAGATTTTTAATGATTTATCAAGCTTCCCCTAGGTTACCACTTCACTGCTTCTGAAAACAAAACATAAAACAGTTGGAATGTGGACTATAAAGATGCCTGGTGAAGGGTCCCTCCTCTCTCTCCTTTTTTTCTCATTTCATCCAGTGTCTAGAAATCAACCAAGACAGGACGTGCTAATCTCTGCAGTGACTCTCTGAGTGACGGAGCAGCTCCACGAGTGCGGAAGGGCAGATGTTCAGAGACACCCACCTTTGTAATTGGATTTTCAACGTCACAACATGATAGACATCTTGCAGCATGTCGGCCACTGTTGCGTCGGGGGCATCTGTCACATAGCTGAGGGGGAGAGGGTTCCACCTCCCCAGCTTGATTATTCCTGCAAAGAGAAGAAAAACATAATAAACACATTTCTGCTATTTATTAAACCTTCTCATTGTTTGTTCAATGTTAAGAAGGTCATTCGATAGTCAACATTCAAGGCCCATTCAGAGATATTTTACAACCCAGTGCAATAACCTATTTCTTTCTGGCCGACAACTGAGTTAACTATACAGGAAGATGAGAATGAAAGGATTGAGGTTGAATCATGGACAATCAGTTCTTTTATGTTTTCCTGTTTCTTAAATTACTTAGAAAACCATACGGATACTTCCTTCCCCCAAAGTCTTGTTTCACATTCTAACTTAAGACTGATGCTAAATATACCGGACTGCTGATTTCATAGACAAAAAAAAAAAAAAAAAAAAAAGCAAGCCTTAAGTAAATATAAGATTTGGTTTTGAATTGTACAAGAAAATTCCTGTGTGTGGGCTCAGCACACACACAGTCACATCCTGACTGTGGTGTGATCCCCAGTGCAAACAGCATTTGGAGCTGATGAACCAGTTAGAGTTCACTTCCAGATTCGTGTTTCACCAGGCAGAGGGGTTATTTTCCAATAGCACAATGACTGACCACAGATCAGAAATAGCAGAGATGCCTTCAGCTTCCTTTTTTTTTTTTTTTTTTTTTCAATTTTATTCCTCTGCTCTTTTTAGAGTGACAATGGTTACCATTTCCCTGTGGGTTTCCTGCTGCATATGGTAAACATGCATGACAATGGAGAGAGAATAAAAATCCTGGTCAAACTTACACTATATAGAGCAGTGATTTTAGGAATACCCTTGTGACAAGAAGATTCTTCCGATAGCTTCAGCAACACGTGGTGAAAATGCTAACTTAGTCATAAGATGGACGCATCTTATCTGGTCCATATATCTGTGTCCATAGGGCACATATAACATTGATGAAGAAAAATAAAGAAAAGATCAAGAAAAACCCATTTCACAAACACAGAGGGACAAAAATTTTATTTGTATGCTGTGAAAAGCCCAATGGTCCCCAAGGTGTCAGAAATTGTCATACATACATTCCACTAAAACAGTTGTTTTGGTGAAAGAAAAGAAATAGAAATTTTTGACAATACAGGTGGGTCCAACTACAGTGTTCTTTCAAAATATTTTTTATCATCAAAGACAGAGAACACCTGTATACCCAAGTGAACTTTTAAAAGCTTCGCGAAATGATGCTTTATAGCTCTGGGGTAAAATTCCAATAATAGGAAATGAACTTTCTGGTCAGGGCGTGTCCTGTCCAAGATGAAATCAATGAATGCGCAATGCTTGACATAATGCTTGAAAACAGGGAATAAACAGAACAAAAATATTAAAATGATGCACTGTTTCAGTATTAAGATTTAACAATCTGGTGCTGAATATGCTGCAGTATAAATAGTGCCTGGACTCAGATCCAATAAAGTAACACAGCTCTCATTCATAGTACCGTATGTCTCCAGTTCTGGCTCCTTAAGTCACATTTCACTTGCCAAGAAAAGCTGTTTTCTTGTGGGGATAGTTTTCCTAACATTCTCTCTCATGACAATGAAAAGTGCACAGCAACGCAGCATAAAGCAGTCTCGTGAAATGAACATCCAGGGCTCACTGGACAAGCACCCATCAGAGCCTGGGTCTGCTTCCTGGCTTCCTTTACTCTTTCTGACATTTGAAAATACTAAAAAAGATAACACGCAACATGGCTAACATATTTCCTTTTTAAAAAATCACTACATTATTTTAAATCCCTTTCAAAAAATCATTATCAAGATAGCCCACGAGTTGAGTATAAATTGACCATGGTCTAAAGACACAGTATTTTGTCATAAGCAACTGGAGGGGAGAAAAGTGAGGTCAGCAATTGTGCCCTATGATAGACATGACAAGTGGAGGAAGCCGATTTCGTGGGTATTTTGGTGACTAAGAAAACAAAGGTAACATGAAGCAAACGACTCTGGAAGTTGTCATTGTGCAGTGCACAACTCTAGGGGAGGTTCACCCATTCTGCAGTGTGTATGTCACTGCTCACTCCTTTTTCTTGTTGAGTAGTATTCCACGGGAAAAATATGCCATAATCAAGTCAGACACAACAGAATATCTCTGTAAGATTTAATTTATATAAAAATACAAGAACAGGCAAGACTACAGGACTAACCTATGGGATTGAAGTCAGAAAGCGGTTACCTCTGGACGGCAGGGGCAACTGACTGGAAAGAAACATAAGGGGATTTTCTTGGTTTGGCTGGTGGTTGCATGGGTATAAAAATTGTCAAATTCATCAAATGCAACGCTTAATATGCATACATTTTACTGTATGTAAATTGTACTTCAATACAAAAAAGGGTATTGGGGGAGGGATCTCTGCAGGATATGATAGACAAATCACTCTCATGGAAATTAGGTAATCTAATCTCCATTTAGGTAAATTCTACCCCCCCCCCCCCCCCCCCCGCCCCCCACCTTGATGAGCCGGAAGAAGACTTGTCTGGGCTGGAATGAGGCACACACAGGTGTCTTTGCAACACTTAATACCTCCACAGAGAGCAGCTGCTACAGGTTGGTTTCTGCATCTTGAAAGAGAGCTGTTGAGGCATGCTACATTCAGGCAATGGGAAGTGGCACGTGCTCCTTTCTCAACCATATTAACTCACCTGCATGGTCTCAGAAGTCACGTTCTTTGCTCTACTATCTACCAGGGTCAGTGCATGCAAGGTCTGCTGGGACAGCCATGTCCAGAAGGCTGGTCTCCTTGGAGTACCTCTTTTTCATAAGCCTTCCCCCCAAACAGGCACTTTGTCTGATGCATTAACCCTCTTTGGAAATACATTCCTTAGATACAGTCTTCCTTCCCCAATATAAAATAGATAAAAATATTACTTGGGCTAGAAGTCAAATGTTAATTGAGGAAATCAAACTGGGAAGCAGTATAACAGTGACTAAGAATGCAGGCTTCCAAGTGAAAGTGCCTCGGTTCACACCCTGGCTCTTCCACGTGCGATGTAACCTCAGAAAGTTACTTAAATTTCTCCATACCTCAAGCCTCTCTATATAAAATGGAACAACAGAAGTAGTGGCCACTTTGGAATACTGTGAAGATTGAATGAAAAGCCCTGACTTAGTACAGATCCTGGATATAATTAATCTCAACAATTGGCTGTTTACAGTAATTATTTAGACATTTTTAACGCTTCTTTAAAAAAAGACATTGTCAAGTTATTTTTACAAATGTTGACTCAAAGTTCTTTTTTTTTTAATGATTTATTATCTTTTAATCTTTAATTGGGTCATAGGCCTGTAGAAGACGCTCATTATTTTTTAATGTTATTTATTTATTTTTAGAGAGACAGAGTGTGAGCAGGGGAGGGGCAGAGAAAGGGAGAGAGAGAGAGAGAGAATCCCAAGCAGGCTCTGCACTGCCAGCACTGAGCCTGACTCAGGGCTCCAACTCACAAACCATGAGATCATGACCTGAGCCAAAATCAAGAGCCAGACGCTTAATCAGCTGAGCCACCCAGGCACTCCAAAGGCCCTCATTATTTTAAACCAAAAAGGGAGACTGCATATGAATTATGTCTCTCCCCTCCTGTCCTATCTTATTCCACCCCTCCTCCCCTCCCTACTCATTTCTTCCATCCTTGCTCTTCAGTGCCTCCTTTCCTTCCACCCATAAGTAGGTTCAGATCTCCCCTACTTTAAAAGTAACAAAAACATTACAACAATCTCTTTCCCTTCAGTCTCTCATTTTTTGCACCACCAGATACATCGGAAGTGCATCTCCAATTCTCCATCGGACCTTCACCCCTAGATATCTATTTTCAAAACTCCAAGGGAAATGAAGTTCAGAAGGGTTGCATTACCATGGGTGGTATCACCAGGCAATCACTAAAACCAGATTCACTTCAAATACCATGCTCTCACTCTTCTTAGAATCCTGTAAATCACAATGGTTCAGGTATGAGGCACAGAAAAGACTGGAAAACAGCCTGGTTCCAACTTTGGAAGGCCTCGAATGCCTGACTCAGTAACACATTGTGTAGGTCAGAGGTCAGGAGCAAGTCCTAGAGTTGGTGCAGGCTCCTTTGCCTGGTAGCTATGAGACTTTGAGGAAGTTGTGTAGTCTCTCCAAGTCTCTGTTTGCATTATCTGTAAAATGGGGATAAAACACTGTCTGCCCTTGAGGGGTGCCACAAGGCTTTAAATGAGAATGAGAATTTAGCACTGGGGATTGACCCACAGTGAATGATTAGTAAATATTCGGGGAAAATAGATCCTCAGGAGTTTTTTAGTGTAGATGTAACATGACCAAAGCAAAGTGATAGGAAGATTAACCTATAGTGAGTGCAGGTGGATTAAAAGAAGGCACCATTCTAAGAAGGGAAAAGAGCTGAAAAGTCCAGACAAGTGTGTCTAAATATAACCACTAGCAGCCTCTTCCTAGCTCCCCCCCCACTGGGATACAGACCCCACTGACTGTTACAGTGCAGCAAAGGAGCATGAGGAAGAAACAACAAGCCATGTACCTCCTGGGGAGATCTGACTTGCAGTGTTGGAGAAAAACTGCATAACTGTAAGTATACGAATAGAATTGTCAAACCTCATGCTTTATGATTAGATTTTACAATCCCTATCTGAAAAGTGAGAAAAACTTATGATTCAATTAGATAGTGGTTATATGCATGCGGGGCACATGTGTGCGTGCACACACACACACACACACACACACACACACACCCCTCAAGCCCAGCCAGGCATATAGTAAATGCTCAATAAATGACAGTTCCCATTTTTTCCCCCGAATACATTTCACACTCAGTCTGAGTACGGATCCCCAACATTCACTTCAGGAAATCATACACATTCTTCAAATTCTCCTTGAAAATAATTCCAACCCTGATCAACCAAGCCTTTTCTCTACATAGCATTGCAGGAAATATTCTTGGTCAATCTGTGTATCTTATAAAGAATTTACTTTATCATAATACCCTTTTACGTTACTTTACAGTTTGTGAAGTATTTTTTTTTTCAAAGCATTAGTTCATTTTCATGAGGACAGCAAGGGGTTAGTGTTATACCTGGATGTGAGCTGAAGAGTGACTTTTCAAGCACATCAGTGGATGACAGCCAGGACTAGGTCTGGGCTTCATCTGACAAGTTTTCTAGCTACTGGACCAAAAACCTTTCTTCTCAGCTCTGCTTATGTGCCAATGTTCACACATATGATGGGCCTCTGAAGAGTCTGGTCAATGGTTCATCCACAGTCACACATCAGACAGGGACTTGATATTTAATGTTAAACAACAGAATATGTAAGACCAACGAGCGAACAGGTGACAAGCACAGAAGACTGAAAAGCCAGCTACACTTGAGACTTCTCTAGAAGAAAACGATCTCCCACGACAGTGCCATTTCAGAGACACCATTTCCCAAGTCTGTCTTTCCTATTTCCAAGGAATTTATCATCTGCAAACATTTGCAAAATACCTGGTGCTGAGGACTATTACAGATGCAGTTTCAAGGTCTTTGAGTCACAAATTATGGGACTTTATTTGGGGTTTTAAATTCATAAAAATGTTAATGTGACTGAATCGAGCACAATATAATAAATAAAATTGTTTCTATCCAAACAAGTCTGCTCGCTAAAATACAAAGGATCTACACACTCTTTGTACAATGCCTTTAGACCAAATGACAAAATTCAATTGTAGGTAAATTCCCATTACTGACATAAAATTAGGTTGGAAATGGAGGCAATTTTTGTCTAAAATTAAAAAGATGCAGTAATGGAAACCAGTTTTTTTTACTCTCCCGATGGAGTATTCTGCCAGAGTCAAAGAGTTGACCTATCTCAAAAAGAAATCTCAAGAATGCTCTTTGTGTTCACATTTGTTATTTTTATCAGTGTGTAACCTATCTCACAGAATCCACATATTCTTCTCAGTGGAAGCATGCTCCATATCATTGGTATTATTTACCTCTAACTCTATGAAAAGAAGAATGGTGATTAATACACAGTATAGTTCATCAATATTTGATTCAAGTTTTCAGAAAGTCAGTCACTTCTGGGGATAAAATAAAATGTAGTGATAATACAATATAATCAATCAAATAGAAAATTTGTACTAACCACAAATCATCCATTCATTCAACAAATTTTTCTTTTGTTTCCCCAGCACAATTCACTATGATGCAAAGACAGCCCTTATACACACTATCCCTGTAATTACGGAGCTCACAATTGAGTAGAAAAGCTTATTACCACTGTATATAGAGCTAAGTGAAACCACTCTTAAATTAAACCAAAGAGATAGCTTTTACTCCCCGTGCCTCAAAAATGAGAAATATTTACTTCATGAGGGCCTGCGACAGATTGCCCGGAAAGAACATGAGGATAATTCTCGTGGTTTGCCATGGCACATAGATGGTGCTGACAGAACAGTTATACATTGGGGGTACTCTAGAATAAAGCCCACAAGTCAATCTATGAGACAGATACACGAAGCCAGCACGATATCGGCAGTATTCTTATAAAACAGCCCAATAAATAATTTTCTTGTATTCTAGGTGCATTTTAACATTAAAGCAAAGTGAAAATTCAGCATGGGAAAAAACGAGACATTAGCTTTAATATCTAAAAGCTGGGGCTTACATACCTCATAACTCCCTGCAAGAGATCTCAGCAAAGGAGCATCAATAAAAACCCCAACCTCGGAGCTAAGCCTTGGGGCTTCTGATTCACAGTATTATTTCCACAATACACTAACTGCTGATGGAGCCCCTTGTAAAAACGGGAGAACTCATGACGTTGATTGCATCAGTTTATCCTCCTCGGTGGCCGTGTCCCTGTGGTACAGCATATAATTTTCTGTTGTTCAGCTATGCTTTGTTAAAGAAATTAAAAACTGTCTGTGCCATATAAGAACATAGAATTATTTATCCATAAATCAGTTCACACGAAATCACTACCCAGCAGTATGTAATAACTCAGCCTGGGTTTCTAACCTGGGCCTGACAGTGGTATATCATCAAATTGTAACAGCATAAAGGCATAAATTGTAGCTATTATTGTTAAACCTGTGGTGGGAATGACTTCTCAATGAGGAAAGAAAAAAAAAGGCAAAACAAAGATGGTTTCTGAAGTGTCCATGTCTTCTTTTGTAATGCATGGCTTAGCTACACCCCAATAAAATTTACTGGAACTTTTCTACACCTTCTGCTTAGCTTTTATTTTTTTTTATCTTTTTTTTTAAGTTTTTATTTATTTTTGAGACAGAGAGAGACAGAGCATGAGCAGCGGAGGGGCAGAGAGAGAGGGAGACACAGAATCTGAAGCAAGCTCCAGGCTCTGAGCTGTCAGCACAGAGCCCGACGCGGGGCTCAAACTCACGGACCGCGACATCATGACCTGAGCTGAAGTCGGACACTTAACCAACTGAGCCACCCAGGCGCCCCTCTGCTTAGCTTTTAAAGACTATCTGTATTCCCAATGTTTTGCGTTGGGGTAAAAGTAAATGGAAAATGAAATAGCATTCCTCTGGCATTCGACATTATTTCAGGTACCATTATAACTTACACGAATTAATGAAACCTCAAAACATACTTGTCTGGGAACCTACAATACACTTAATCCCATGTTTGTAATAATACAAAAGGAATCAACAGACAAAAATAAATAATTCAACAATTCAGAATAAATGTTGAAGCCATATTGTTATATAAATTTATCTAAAAATCAATAGATACACACATGCACATGCACACACACATGCTGAAAGCTCTACCTGGAGCAATTCAGGCATTATTGACAAACACAAACAAGGTGGGGTTTTTATTCTTTAAGAACATTAATTTTTATTCTTTTATTCTTTTTTTTTTTTTAAGTTTTTTTATCTATTCTGAGATAGAGAGAGAGCGTGTGATCAGGGGAGGGGTTGAGAGAGGAGAAGAGAGAGAGAATCCTAAGCAGGCTCAGCACTGTCAGCATGGAGCCCTTTATGGGGCCCAAACCCATGAACCTGTGAGATCATGACCTGAGACAAAAATCAAGAGTTGGACCCTTAACCAACTGAGCCACCCAGATGCCCCTAACTTTTATTCTTAAATCATACCTGTATCTTTCAGGAGACATTATTATCAGGAACATTATTAGCACTAAACTCTGAAATATGGGGTGCCTGGCTGGCTCAGTGGGTAGAGCATGAGACTTTTGATCTCAGGGTCATGAGTTCAAGCACCATGTTGGGGGTAAAATTTACTTAAAAAAAAAAAAAAACCCTGAAATATGAATTCAGAGCATTTTCTCAATAGACTATAGTGATACATAGCTGTCTACCAATCTTTTCCAGAGCTGATCACCTCCTTCTGCTACAGAAACATTCTACTTAAAAAAATATATACAGTACCATTTGGTGCCTTGTAATTCTATACATGGTTTTTACATTTCGCAGCATAAAGATTTTGTCTCCTGTAATAGATGCTGCTTCACATTTGGGAAACGTTATGTTATAACCCTGACTTTTATTAGATTATTTAATATAAGCACTAAGTAACTAGACTAAATTAATAAAGACCCTATTTAAAAAAAAAAAAAAAAAAAAACAGAAAGAGAGAGAACAAGATTATTCCACAAATTAAATAAAACTTTCTGAAGTTGGTATTTTAAAAACCTTTATTTAATTTTCAAAATTCCAATTCTTCTGAAAAACAGCCAAAATATTGGTCAGGATATGAAAAAAATATGGTTGGCATTTAGTTATTTGTTTCATAAGAGTGCCATTCAAAACTATTACATGGGGAAAGAGGACAAATGAGAAAGAAAAGTGTTAGGAGAAATTATTTGGGATCAGTTCTAAGCTTCTGACACTGGTTAAAAATTACTTCATCTGGCATATATTTTCTTATTATTGTTCTCAGTTTAATCACTATCTAAAAGAGTTTCAAATTAAAGGATTAATTTTGGCAGGTAACACAACCTTCTCTTTTTTTTCTCCCTTCTATTCAGGAATACATTTGCATAAAGAAATTTCCCTCTAGCACTTGTCCCCCTAAAATATCTTCAATAATCGAAGGCACAAGGGAAAACATATACTCTGTTAAACATACTTTGCTACATTCTAGCAGATGCTATTCATAACATGTTTAGCCAGTGTTTCTGCATCCTCTGGGGTAAGAAGTATCCACTGAAGATCTAAAAATACAGTTGCTGCACATATTTCCCATCCTAATTAATTACATGTACTCTTTTCAGATGGGAGCTCCAATGTTGCAGTAAGTTTTCCCGATGACCTAGCTTCCCATCACTGGACTCAAGACCTTTGGAAACCCTATCAACTGCATGCTCCCAATTATATATTCCAGAATTGCTCCTCAGGCATATTCTGTTTCCTATAATTTAAGGTTACATAATATCTGATCTTAAGGGCAATATTATGATGGCATGTTGATTATCAAAGAAAATGCTGCCATATAATATGCAGAAAAACATATACTCATTTATGTTGTACATTTTTATTCATGTGCCAACTAACCTGATTTCGCAGTAATTTGTTAAGGAACTTTAAGACATGGAAGCAAATATGACTGTAACTATTACGAAATGGCAACTGCTTTTGGTTTGAAGGCTTTTTGTTTTGTTTTGGATCCTTTAAGAACATTTTAATAATTTTTACTTTCCATACATCTTCATATAGACTCTACCATTACATCTTTTTTTTTTTAATTTGTTAATGTTTTATTTATTTTTAAGAGAGACAGACAGTGCAAGTGGCAGAGGGGCAGAGAGAGAGGGAGACACAGAATCCAAAGCAGGCTCCAGGCTCTGAGCTGTCAGCCCAGAGACCGATGCGGGGCTCAAACCCACAACCGGCGAGATCATGACCTGAGCCAAAGTTAGATGCTTAACCAACTGAGCCACCCGGGTGCCGCTACCATTACATCTTATAATGTACATGGTTTACAGGTTTCAGAGAGCTCACCTTCAAAGAAGTTCTGAAAATTCCCTGATTTCCACACTTGTGGGAAATGAACTATTTAAAGACAGCAAACCACACTTTTAAATATGGCACTACCATTTTAATGGCTCCGATACAGAAGCCAAGGATCCTATACAAAGGTGCTTGCTCATTAGGCAAATTTTTGTAATGTTTATTTATTATTTATTTTGAGAGAGAGAGAGCATTAGCAAGGAAAGGGCACAGAATGGGGGGAGGGAGAGAATCTCAAGCAGGCTCTCCATTGTTGGCACAGAGCCCAACACAGAGCTTGATCTCACAAACTGTGAGATGAGCTGAGCTGAAATCAAGAGTCAGATGCTTAACCAACCGAGCCACCCAGGTGCCCCTAGGCAAATGTTTTTTGAATCGAATCCAAAGTAGATCAGCAGTCACAACATACATGGTGATGAATAATGACAATGGTCTATCTGAGCCCCCTAAAATATTTAGCCATGTTAGAAAAATGCCATATGAATCAATGGGCAACTGAACCATGGTAGAGACCTAGCAATCATTCCTGACAGATGCCTAGTTATCCCATGATAGCTAGGCCGACAGCTGGAGATGACGACCTGGAGGGTAGGTGAAGGTCAGAAATTGATTATTTTTTCCCCCAGGACTTTGCAGTTTAGGGAGCACTGTGCTATTGAGAGTGGTCAGATTAAGTGAATGGGTTCTAAATTCATCCCTAGAGCAGTTGTGGGCCCCACCCTGACTTCTAGAACATAAAGCTCCAGGGGTAGATCCCGGGAAATGCTGAGGATGAACCAAGTTTGAGAAGCACTGCCCAAGATGTCCAGTAAAAAGCATGAAACAAATCAATCCACTGATTTTCAAGAGAAGGGCAAACAGATCACAAGATTCCCAGGTTCCTTTTTTCCAATTTATCAGCAAATATTCTCATACTTGTCAAGTATAGTAAGTGAAGAGAAAGGAGAAAGTTATGGCATATGAGAAGAAAAAAATGGGGTCAGGACTACATTGTAACAGTTTCTTTTTAAATTTGCAGGATTTGGCATAGGCCGAAAGGTAAAAGCAGAAGAAAATGGTTCCCCATCTATGCATAAACTCCGGAACGTCTTTATCTTATTTGAACTATATACCACCAGAAAGCAAGGGCCATGTCATTAACTGTTTTATACAACTCTAGCTACAGCCCCATACAGTACAGCAGTCAAGTATCAAGAAAGCCACTTTGTTGGAAGAGCAGCAGACTGAGATCAGGAAATGTAGGGCTGGTCTTAGATCTGCCCCTGTCAGTGCAGTGCTGCAGCTCTGCACCTGTGGGCAGCCCATCTAACTTCCCTGGGCCCCTATTTTCTCTTCCATAAAATGGGAATTTAAAAGCAAAAACAAACAAACAAAAACCCACCACCACCAGTAATAAAAAATTCCTCTTGCCTGAATCACAAAATGGTAATTATAATAAAACATAAGCTAAACGCTGAAAATTATAAAGCATTGTATAAACATATGCTGGCATTCATGAATTGCAAGTTGACATAAGAGAAGAAACAACTGCATTTTTTTTTAGAATGCTTTTAAGGGAAAACTTCCTTTACTTAAGCAAAAATGTGAACCCTCTAAAATGTCACTGGCTAAGGTGGCAAGTCATCTGATGCAATCAAAAGAATCTGGAGCAAGTCACTTAATCTCTCTGAAGCCTCCATTTACTGTCTTCAGGAGATGCTGCCGTCTGGGAAGTGTCAGCAGTTCCATGTTACCACCCACATTCTACTGCACAGCATCCCAGAGATGGATGGATGGAAGGGTGGGTAGGTAGGTAGGAAGGAAGGAAGCAAGGAGGCAAGGAAGGAAGACAGAGGGGGTTGGGAGGGAAGGAGGGAAGGAGGCTGGGCCACTCTGCCATGATCCATGGGCAGCACTAGCTTACTTTGCAGGTTCACCCAATGTTCCCTACCAGGACTCTGTCCCCACCATCCTGCTAACCCTCACCAAGCAGAAAATTGAGCTCGTACACTCCTAGCACCTTGAATATCCAGGAAAACCAGCACAAGAGACATTCTAGACAGCGGCTGAAGACACAAAGAAAGGTCTGAGGGGCTAAAAAATCCTCAAATCAAACTTTCTCATGGAATCCATGCCACCCCCAGAATCTTACTGATGATGTCCCCCTTGTAGCTCTGACATTCTAAATCAAAACACCGCTTGAATACTTTGGGGCCCAGTAATGGTGGCTTTGATTACTGTCATTTTAAACACGCATTAAGCCTTCAAAACTGTGAAAATAAACTCAACATTGAATTGGTGGGTTGATTTTTCTTTCATTAAAATTCTACTTTTCTATTAAAAAAAATGGCAAGCACCCAGCTTTTTGTTTCTCAGGGAGGGCTCGTTTTTAAACTTTCAAAGTATAGTAAACAACTTCTAAATTCAGGATAATTGAAGGTCTGCCAGTTGGTGAACAAAACAACAATGGCTTTCATATCAACCAAAAAAGGGAACATGGCTCAATCAGGATTTTTTTCTAACTGAATATCATTTTGCCAACTGTACTTCTTACTAAAATAACAAAAGCTGCTGCCTACAGACTACTAATGGACTACTACTTGAATAAATACAATTATGTTCATTAGTTCTTTACATTCAAATTATTAGCTAAGAGTGACTTTCCCAGAGATTCTTTTTTAATGAAAGACAATAACATAATTGTTAGCACAAGATACTTTCGGATCAATTTTGTCCTTCCATAGCGCCAAAGAGAAGAAACAAATTGGTCACATGCTTCCACAAATAAGTAATTTCCTCATTAAAGATATATTTGTACAGATTTTTCTCGATTTGCAGTGGAGTTATGTCCCAACAAATGTATCATAAGTTGGAAATATCCTAAGTTGAAAATGCATTTACTACCAAACATTAGAGCTTAGCCTAGCCTACAGTAAATGTGCTCAGAACGCTTACACTGGCCTACAGTTGGGCAAAATCCCCTAACATAAAGCTTATTTTATAGTAATGTTAAATATCTCATGTAATCTATTGAATAGTGTACCGAGAGTGAAAAACAGAATGGCTGTACAGGTATACAATAGTGGTAAATGTGTCAGTTACTTGCCCTCGGGACCTCGGGGCTGACTGGGAGCTGCAGCTTGCTGTCATTTTTAGTTGCTTAATAGTGTATTATTATATTGATGTTATAATGATCCATTAAAAAAACTGGCTGTTTATTTTATGCTTATCATGGTATTGCTATGTTACTACACTAGAAGAAAATAATTACCCAAATTATCCAATTAAATTATCAACCAAGTTATCACATTAAATTTAATTTATACCAGAATCAAATAATAAGTTATTAGCTTTTAAGTTCTGATACAACACTTTTCAGTATGATTCACAGTAAGTTAAACTTAAGTTAAATGCTCACAGACATTTATTTACCAATTTGTGGTTCTTATACGCTTGGAAACATCTCAAAACCAGCCATAATCAATCAGGGACTATCTCATTCATCTGAATGCCCTAGCCTTGTGAATGACACTTAGTAGAGAAAGAACAGAACAGAGAAAGGAAAGGAAAGGAAAGGAAAGGAAAGGAAAGGAAAGGAAAGGAAAGAAAGAAAGAAAGAAAGAAAGAAAGAAAGAAAGAAAGAAAGAAATTCTTGCATAATATTATTGAAACATGATTATGTTCAAAGAACTATGAATCCAATAATGATTGCAAACTTCTTCCCCAGCCACATCTATGTGACATATAGTTTAAGCATTTGATCTGTATTTGTCAAGTAAAATAAAGAAATTAGAAGGAAGAGCTTTGTAATTCTCATCCCTGCTACTGAATTACTTGATGACACAAAATATTGGACTAGGGTGGTGCATGTAATAATGCTTATAATAAACCAGAGTAAGACTCCTAAAAACAAATCTTTTCCTCATCCATAAAGCACTCCATGTGAAGCAGACTCATGTAAACAACTTATTCTGGTACTGTATTTGGGGCACAGCTACTTTCTCTGTCCTATTCATGATGATGTAGGCTATGAAAACTGTTTAATAGGTTTCTTGCCCCTCTATTGGCAAACAATAATTTGAGTTACAAAATGACATCACGTGAGATATCAGCCATGTTAAATACCCAGCAATTTTCAACATGGGCTTGATTTAGACAAGCATGACCCTGTTTTCTATAACGGTTTTTTATGCACCCAAACCTGGAGATAAAGCCCTAATTCTTTCTCCTTGAATTTCCAGTTCCTGCTTTGTTCATACAAACCTTTTATTCTTTTCCCACAAAATGCAGTCATTAGTATCAAAATATTTTCTCAAGATCTGCTCTAATAGAGTCATAAGAGATGCTTGAGATTTCCATATTTGCTGTCTCTATTATCTTTTTGGAAGACAATTACAGTTTCACCCCAGGGCATTCAAAATAACTGTTGCAATAATACAAAAATTCAATTGCCCAGAGTGGGTATCCTTATACAAATACTCATTCTGGACAATTTAAGGTACTTGCTTTTGCAAATGTAAGGCCTACAGATGTGTTTTACAAAAAGCAACAATAACATTTTGCATCTGGAAGGCAGAGGAAAATGACCTTTCAAAGTCACCACAGCACAAAGGAAAAGTCACAGTCCCACCCATCTCAGGAAAGCCCAAAGTACTCCAGGAGAAGAAGCCAAGTGACAGTGCAGAAATCAAATGCGCAGGCTAGTCTTCCTCATCGACACTGAGACACTTGCCCACGTGTAACCTGACCCTTAGTTGTTAGTAAAAATATCACCTCTATTGTTAACTTACTCCCAGCAAATACATTTCTGCTTTAATGGAAAAGAAGATCTGGGTTCACACTAATCAGACCCAACGGAAGGCCATATTAGCAATTTGGCAGGTGCCTGAGGGCCATACCTAATCTGCATAAAATGAAGCAGATTGCAACCGCCCTCATCTTTTTTATTTTTAAACTGGTTTTTGAAGCCGAGCATACATAAAATCTCAGAGGGAGAGACAAGGAGATGGTAGTGCATACATTTTCCCTCATGCCTTGATTTTCATTCTTTTTGTACAAACCATCTTCCTGAATGGCTATTTACTGAAATCAAGATAACAAAATAAAAGGTGCTAGGAAAAGGAGTAGGCAGAGATCACAAATGCTTTAAAAAAAAAAAAAAAAAAAAAAAAAAAAAGGTCTTATATCTTGTAATAGATCTTCACAATTCTCCCTAGTATAATTTAAATCAGTTCGAAGCTGAATTCAATGTTCTTATATTGTATAAAGACATGCTAAATGGAACTATGCTCTGAATTTTGGAAACAGGCTGCAGCTAACAGAAATTATAAGACTAATAATTATTTGTAAACCTATGATCTGTCTAATGGAGAAAAACATTATATTAAGTATTACCATTATCATCTCAACACTGGTTTCTGCTGCTCATAGAATAATTTAAAGTGACAGTGCTCTTTACATCCTAGGAATTTATAACCAAAGTCATTACGTTCAAGACTGGGTGAATCTGAAAAACAACTCAGCAATAATGAATGGTAACGCAAGCCACCAAAATCTGGAAAAAGAAGAATAAATGCACAAAGGTAAGTGTATCAGACAATTTTTAAAAATGAAGTTAATGCAGACATGGAAGTCCCCAAAGAAAGCCATGATGGAAGAATTTGGTTTCTATTGCTTTAGAAAGACATGTATAAAGTGTTTAGCAGGATGCTAGGGAGCACAAGGATGTTACAAGAAAATGGTTCTACCTCGGAGAAGCCACATCATAAGTATTAAGGTCAGGAAGGTCAAAAATAGGAATGCCAGGTGGTTCTGAGGAAGAAGATAAGAGGATTTTGAAGTTGCTTCATAGGGAAATAAGAAGCCATTGTAGAACATTAAGAAATGATTGAGTAATACCAATCTATCCGTATCAACCAAAGGCAGGCACAAGCTTCTCTCGAGCTACAGAATCTAGGTCAGAGGAGACTGCTGCATAACCTGGACCATACAGGAACTAAACAAACACTATTGCACTAGAGCGAAGAGAGGGTGTCCGCTGACCACCGTGGAAGGAACAACGCCATTTGAAGACAGGCAAAACAGAAAGGCAGGTATGCCCTAAAGTGAAAATGACTGGATTAGAATCCGAAGAATGAGTCACATACCTCTCAGTCCCTCTCAGGCTCCGCCCAGTAAATAAGCTCACAAAGGTCTCCATCCTAAGGACTGTTGAAGGCATTAAGTGAGGTAATAGGAATTTGGGTTCTCTGTAAATCCTAAACTGCTGGCCAAAAGTATGTTGCATTGTTGTTGACATTTATAAAGAGTAAATACAATGACAAAGAGTTTCAAAAGACTGATTTTTTTGTTTAGAATCTTAGAGTCAGGAGGACTTTATTTTCTCTCTGACAGTGAGTAAGAGTGAAATTTCCTAAAGAGCCAAGGAAATGTTCTAACACAGCTTGAGTGGTGATGAACAGCCAATCTTTGAACCTTTAAAGACAAAGATATAGATAAGATTTAACCAAGTAAAAAAATTTCACGTTTGACCAGGAAAAGACATACAATTATGTACTCTTAGGAATGGAGGTTATTTTGTAATTCCCTATATAGAAAAAAGGAAGACAAAATTCCAGTGGCTGTAAAGAACTCACATTGTTAAGTTCTTACTATGAGCTGAACACTTTATATTAATTTTCACAAAAATCCCATGACAGAAATATGAGTGCTTCTGTTTTAGATTAGGCTAGATAACTTGCCTAAGGTCACAAAAATGTTAAATGGCAGATACCAGAAGGCAGGGTTGCCTGACTCCAAAGACCAGATTTCCCCACACACATATCATGGCACCTCTTATCTTCTGGAGAACTCCTTTTTTAGCCTCTGAGATCCACATCAAATAATACCTCCAGCAGGAATAGAACTTTTCCTACCCAATCTCACTGCAAATATATTTATTTGGAAAGTAAATAACTGCATAGTTCATGTGAAATCTCCTTTCTCCTTAAACTGAAGGTTTCCTTTCAGTCATCCTTATAGCTCTAGCACTAAACTGAGCACCTGGCATAAAACAGGCATCCAATAAATATGCAGTGAATGAATCAACAGAATTTAAAGAGTCCAAGTTGCTACTGAGTAACTTGATACCAACTCTTTCACACTATGATTTTTATTAATCACCCCTACTCATTTATTGAGGGTCAACTATGAGTCAGGTAGAGCTGCCCTAGCTGTCTTACATCAAAACACTTATTTAATCCTCAAATTATTTCTATAAAGTAAGAATTATCCCCATTTCAAAGATTAAGAAATAGCAGCAATGGGGCGCCTGGGTGGCGCAGTCGGTTAAGCGTCCGACTTCAGCCAGGTCACGATCTCGCGGTCCGTGAGTTCGAGCCCCGCGTCAGGCTCTGGGCTGATGGCTCGGAGCCTGGAGCCTGGAGCCTGTTTCCGATTCTTGTTTCCCTCTCTCTCTGCCCCTCCCCCGTTCATGCTCTGTCTCTCTCTGTCCCAAAAAAAATAAATAAAAAACGTTGAAAAAAAAAATTAAAAAAAAATTAAAAAAAAAAAGAAATAGCAGCAAAAAAAGATTAACCAACTTGCTATAGATGCACAGTTTATAATAATACCAGGAATTAAGTGCCAATTTTGTTTAAAGCACAGCACTAGGATTTAACATATATTATCTCCTTTGATCTTCACAACAAACTAATGAGGTAGATGCTATCAACACATTTTGCAGATGAGAATACCAGGGGACAAAAAGGTTAAGTAGTTTCCCAAGATTACACAGCTAACAAACGGCATAACTACTATTTGAACTCGGGTTTTTATGACTCCAAAGCCCACATTCTTTCCACTATATCAAGATCCTTTCTACCATGTTGTGTTGCCTAAATCTATTTTAAATACCTGAGATAAGCACTTGAGATAAATTAAATCTCTAATGGACTATTTAAATCTAAGTTGGTCACATTTATTACATGAGTCGGTCAGAATTAAAAATAACATATCCCGGCCAAAAGAGGTCCAGGGATGTACGCCTGATTTAATGAACTAATCAGTTGTATTTTGTTGGACCCCAAATACCATATATCGCTTTTGAACATAAAGAGCTGTGTAATACTAATATCCTTCAAAGGTATCATTACGTTTCACTCATTCATTTGTTTTAACATTTATGGGATGTTTCCCCAGATACTACCAGTACAGGGTGGTGAACCAGATTGGCTCAGTGCCTATGCTCAAGAAACTTAGAGTCTACCAGGTCTAACCAACAAGCAAAGATACAATTAAAAATTTAACAAGTGCCAGACATGAAAATAATAGGATGTTATGAGAAAGAATAATCAGGTTGTCAGGGAAAATGGCCCAAGGGATGAAAAGGAACATGCTTTGCCATGAGTGATGAAAAGAGGGTGTTGCGCCAAAGTGGGAAAAAGGATTCAGGATGCTTGTGGGAAGGGGAAGTGTGGCCAGTCTTAAAGAAGGTCAGCATGGCTGCGCACAAGAATGCGGGGCGGGGGCATGGTGAAGGATGGAGGACAGATTAGAAATACCTGTGCAGGTCACAGCGAGAGTGTTTAGATTTTACTCTGAATTACACAGAAAACCGGGGAAGGGTTTTAAAAAGGTGACTGGCATCTTTTGGTTTGTACTGAAACCACTACTCAGGCTACCGAGGGGCCACATGGGTGAGTTTGAAAGGACTTGGATCAGGAGTAAAAGGCAGAGAAGTCAGTTTAGAGGCTGTTGTGGTGGGGTCGGTGTGAAAGGATGCTAGACTGGACCCAGGGGAAGCAGTGGAAATGGAACAACTTAGACATTTCCAAATCTTCCCCAATCCAGTATCACAGAGCTCCTCTCATTTAAAAAAAAAAATTATACTGAGAAAACTATGATGAGGTTTCAAAGGTCCCGGGGGTGTTCTTCTATTTCCTAAGCAAGGTAGTGAGTACAGGGTGTTTATTTTATGGTTTATTCTTCAATGTTAAACATATACATTATTCATGTAAACATGGCATATTTAATAATGAAATAATTAGAGATTATGAATGCTATGAGTTTTAAATGACTACTGTATCTTAGAATACTCAGATGCAGCAGTCTTATAATTTCAGGCATCCTTTATAAATTCTTTGGTTGACCCGTAAATCGGACAATAAAGCTCTCTACCAGCCCAAATTCTCATGAAACAGGTATTTTCTAACCCCAGGTTAGCTGTAATAACAAGAAAACCGTAAATTTAAAATCTAAAGTTCGGAAAATTTAACACCTTAAATATCAGTGAAAATCATGGATTTGTCAACTGGGAATATAATCTAGAATTTTAAAAAATATATTGTCCACTATCAATGAGTCATAGAAGGACATCCAGATGCAAAGATATTTATGAAAGACTTATCAGTGGGGTGCCTGGCTGGCTCAGTTGGTAGACCAGGTGACTCTTTTTTTTTTTTTTTTTCTTTTTTTCTTTTTTTCTTAGAAAGGCAGACTGCCACGTGCAGCGCCTCATTTGGATGTGTCTGGAGTCTTGGAAGCTTGACTACCCTACGTTCTCCTACAAATGGACCTTGAGAGCTTGTTTGGAGGTTCTAGCAGGGGAGCGCAGCTACTCGTATACCCTTGACCGAAGAACGGTCCTCCTCTATCGGGGAAGGTCGTCCTCTACGACCGAGCGCGCAGCTTCAGGAGGGACGCACATGGAGCGGTGAGGGAGGAAGGGGACACCCGCCTAGCCAGCCAGATCAGCCGAATCAACCCTGGCGATCAATGGGGTGACAGATGTCGCAGCCAGATCGCCCTCACATCCGACCAGGTGACTCTTGATCTCAGGGTTGTGGGTTCAAGCTCCACATTGGATGTACAGATCATTTAAAAATAAAACCTTCAAAAAAAAAAAAAAACACCCTGATATTGTCAATTTCTTTAAAAACAAAAGTCATCAGTAAAAATAAAAAAAAAAAAACTTAAAAAAACCTAAATGCCTAAAACAAATAGGATGGTTAAACAAATTATGGCATACCCACACCATCAAACATTAGGAAGTCATTAAAAATTAATGCCATGGGAAATATTTGTTATATTAAGTTAAAAAATGTTATATATAGATATAGTTCTGTGCCTATGAGGAGGAAGAAAAAAGAGACTACAAGGGATGGCAAAAAGACTATTAGCTAAGAGAAGAAATATCTTGGGCCATACGTGACATCAAACAGGAATCTTACTTTATCATTCATACTGTTTTGTATTGTTCAAATTTTCTACAATGGGGGCATTTATTACTGTTAAATCACTGTGCTTTCCTTGCAAATTATTAAGCAAAGCAACCTACACACAAAAAAGAAGCTATTTGCATTCAGAAATCTCTGTTCTTTTATAAATTCTTGACTATTTTCAGATAAGAAACCCTCCAATTTAGAAACCTTTAGATAGAAATATGAACAGTTCTGATGTTGTTAAAAGGACACTAAACAAGAAAGCCCTGATTTTCAAAGTGGCTAGATAGGAACACCAACAAATTAAATCAACCTGGTCAGTGAGCAGAAATTAGGTCCTCTCCTACTCTTTCTCATTTATTCAGCTAACGTGTACGCAGTGCCTTCTTAGAAGGCAGGATACCACACCACAGGGATATACGGAGAACCAGAAGGCAATCCCTACCAACAAGGGGTTTCTTACCACCTGGCTGGAAAAAGAGCAGGCAATTCAAGACACTAGTGACAAATCAGCAAGTAAATGATCCCCATGCAGGCTCCCAGGGAAGGCACAAAGCAAGGCTTCTGAATGCCACAGAGAGTTGTGCTGGATGAGTAACACTTCCTCTTCCAAAACACTAAAGAAGATCGCCAAAAGGGACAAGCAATGAAAGCAATGTCAATACCAAGACAGGGAAGGAGATTAAAGCACCCATGTGAGAGTCTAGCACTCCAGACTCTGGATATGGACCCGCTTGCTCTGATTTCGCTCACCTTCCCCTTTGTGGGCTGTCTAAGGAATAATTATTATGTTAACAGATAGAAGACCAAATATAACTGGCAGCTCTAATTGACATAACCAATAACTCTCAGTTAATGGTTCCTTACCTTAATTAAAATAGTGCACATTATTTAGAAGAAAGTTTTAACATACCATGATAAAAAGCAATTCAGGATATAAAATAGCTCAGTACAATTTGGGGTGCAACCACAAAAGAAAAATATATGTCATTTAGGCCAGAGATTATTAATTTACCATGTATACTGAGCATAAGGAAAGCATATGCATTTAAAAAATAAGAACACTGTATTTCTTCAATGCCATGTGAGTCTTTTCAGGCCCCCCAAATAAATAACATTTATAAAAACACTGCTTTAAATTAAATGACATTTTAAATAAAATCACACAAATCTCAAACAAGTAATTTTTTTTGAGTATTTTGGCATTCTTTATTTTTGCTTCCAGTGTATTCTATTACATCAATTAGAATGCTGGACTACCCATTCTTTTTCCTTTTTGGTTATGCCTTTAAAATAACTGTGATGCTACCATAGCTAAGAGCTTTACACTTGTAAATAGCCCCTCCCAGAAACCCAAATCTCCATATCTTAATATCATGAAAGCTGGAACTGTAAAATAAAATCTGTTAGCAGCTGAAATCTTAATGAGGTTCTACAAAGAAGCGGCTTTTCTGCAATGACTCAATGCATGGAAACAGTTGAGTAATTATAAATGCATGGGCTGAATGTGAGTTGGCAAATATAATACCACAGAATGTACCCAGAACCAGGGTTGTCCCAGTTCAAATGAGACTGTATTCCTTTACCAGTGCAAGCACACAACTAACCTGAAATGTCTTTGGCTGAGAGATAGGTGTGAGCCTATAAAATTATGTCCCTTGACTCCCCATTTACATGGTGACAATCTGTTCTGGCCCACCAGCAGCCTGTTCTTAAACAACAAAGCACTTCAGAAGGAACACTGCATAACGTTGGTTTCATCTTAATAGAAGAATAGACTTAATAGAAGCCAGTTAACAATTGGACTAGAGAGGTGGTTCTCTTAACTTGGGGACATGAGACCCTCCCCCCATAAAGAACTTATGAAAATGAAGATTCTGGGATCTGCCACCAAGGGACCAGATGCACGAGGCCAGAATGGGCCCAGGCAAATTGCACTTACATAAGCACCCCACAGCCAAGTAGGCCTCTCAGGGAAATACTAGAATAGGGTGCATCCCCCTAAAGTGGCCAGGGGGATAATACAAGTGATGGGTGCAGAGAGAGAGCCACTTTACTATTTTTTTTGAGGAGGGGGGAGTACTCCACCACTATCAATTTTTCAGGAAAAAGGAAAAAAGTTTCCTTAAAAGTATTCTCTGAACCTTCACACATGTAACTGCAAACTTAGAAAACGTCCTAGAAATATTTTAGTTCACTTTGTCATGGTAAAGCAATCAAACTCCACATGCTTATTTCTAGTTTTATACACATATATATGTATATGTATATACACACATACACACACACACACATATATGTATAGAGAGAGATATATAGATATATATATAGAGAGAGAGAGAGAGATACTTAAAAAGGAAAAAAAAGAAAAAAAATCTCAGGACCAAACTCTCTCAAATCCATTCTCACTTAAGAATTCCAAAAATTTAGGAATGTTTAATTATATAACTATTGCATAGTCCACGGCAACTACTATTATTTATTTATGGCATACTGCAGATAAAAAACACACAAAATCTTTACAATGAACACACCTAATAAGGTAGGAGGTTAAAATGTAAACACAGTGAAACCCTGTATTTTCATGATTATGTCTCCACAATTCTCACTTTTTCCCTAAGCCCACTAAATTCCAAGCCCTATATGCTAATGATATATTTGGTTATCACAACATTCAGTCCTTTGTGAAAAAAACCTAGGAAAATAGCAAAATCTTCAACTGACAATCTACCCCCCTGAAGAAGAGACCTTTCCACAGAGCTTGTAATATCTGGAGTGCTGTAGGCTGCTCACCCAAGTCATCTGGATGATGGTATGTGCCACGACAAACACAAGAACATCTCTATGAAGGTGAATTCTGCTGGGCTTAAATCACAGTAGACTTGAGAAATATGAAGCAGTCATAGCAGTCTCAGGGATACAAAAGCCAACTTCTGATGTTGACAATATAGTTTAAAGACTTTATTTTTAACTAATCTCTACTCCCAACGTGGGGCCTGAACTCACAACCCCAAGATCAAGCTCTACTGACTGAGCCAGGCAGGCACCCCAACAATATAGTTTAAGAAATGGTGTTCTTAGAAAGACATATGTATTCTATACGTTAGAAAAGCAGACATCCAAAAGATGAAAAGAAGGGGTAAATGGGTTGGTTAAGCATCTGACTCTTGGTTTTGGCTCAGGTCATGATCTCACAGTTTGTGGACTCAAGCCCCACATCGGGCTCTGCGCTGGCAATGGCACACAGCCTCTTCTCTCTCCTTCTCTCTGCCCCTCCCCACAACCTCTCAAAATAAATAAATAAACACTAAAAAAAAGATGAAAAGAAAAGAATGGGTGTGTTTCTACGGATAGAGTTGTTTTAGAGGAGATGGTTTAAGAGAGTTGTGAGGTTGAGGTGCCTGGCTGGCTCAGCCGGTAGAGCATGTCATACTTGATATTGGGGTCATGAGTTCAAGCCCTACATTGGATGTAGAGATTACTTAAAATGCAATTTAGAAAAGACTTGTGAGGCTGTGAAAACACTTGTATAGTCACAAAAATGTGAAAGAATGAGTAAGCATATTCATGAGAAATAAAAGAAATAATAGTAACACACCATCACTTTTTGGTCTAATGACCAAAAATGGGCCCATTTTACAGATGAAGCATAGAGAAATTAAGTAACTCCCAAGGTCAGATGCCCTGGTAAGGAATGAGGCCAGAATCTCAACATTATCCTAAAAATCCTTCTGCGTGACTGCTTAGGAAGGTTTCCCATGAGCTTAATTTTTTTTTTTTTTTAATGTTTGTTTATTTTTGAGACAGAGACAGAGCATGAATGGGGGCGGGTCAGAGAGAGAGGGAGACACAGAATCTGAAGCAGGCTCCAGGCTCCGAGCTGTCAGCACAGAGCCCGACTCGGGGCTCGAACTCACAGACCGTGAGATCATGACCTGAGCTGAAGTTGAACGCTTAACCGACTGAGCCACCCAGGCGCACCCATGAGCTTAAATTTTTAAGGCTCCAAAAAACTGTGGAAAGTGGAGCAGAGAAATAAACAGGAATCTCTAAAAATTTTATCAAAGAGGTCATAGCTCAAAAGACCTAGAGGACAGGAAACCTAACTTTAACAAGGCTTTTAAGTTAATTCAGGGACCAAATGATGATCTAAGAAAAGACAGGATAACTGTTTAAGGGACATAATAGCATGTTAAAAAGATGAAAAGACTGGAGGCAAAACTAACCAATTACCACCCTATCTCCATTTTATTTGCTAAAGCAAAAGACACTTCAAACCAGAAATGCTAGAACAATGGCTAAGAAAGCCCTGAAAGCTAATATAGGAAATAAAGCCATAAAAGAACATCAGGCTGCTATAAATAAGTGTTAAGTCTACTGGCCCAAAGAATTTGTGTCCCAGGGTATTAGAATTTGTAGAAGTGATATCTGATGGTAAAAATAAATAAGTAAATAAGTAAAATCAGGAAGAAATAGAAGAATTCCAAAACAAGTCAATTTTTAACCCGAAGTTCAAAATTTTAAAAGTAAGTAAGTTCAGTCCACAAAGAAAGTGTAACATCAAAACTAAAATCGTATCTTTTATTTTTTTTTTAATGTTTATTTATTATTGAGAGACAGAGAGACAGAGCTTGAGCATGGGAGGGGCAGAGAGGGGGGAGACACAGAATCTGAAGCAGGCTCCAGGCTCCGAGCTGTCAGCACAGAGCCCAACGCAGGGCTTGAACTCACAAGCTGTGAGATCATGACCTGAGCTGAAATCGGTTGTTCAACCAACTGAGCCACCCAGGTGCCCTGAAACTAAAATCATGTCTTAAAATAAACACAGAAAGAAAAGAAAAGAAAATCATGTCTTTTGGTCAAATGTACAAGAATGGCATAAATGAGAAAAATCTTTCATGATACCGTAAAGACATGACAGATGGTGCAGTTATGTAGTTTGGGTCTCGTTGAATAACTAGTATCAAGGTAAACAGTCATCCTCAATGGTGCCCCTCAAGGTTACGACCCAGTTCTGTCTGGCCCTGCACATTCAATATTGTGTCAATGATTTGGATGAAGATGCTCATAAAATGTGTAGAGTGCATGAAGCCAACAGACTTAGACTCAAAATTATCTCAATGGGCTACTAACACATGACTAGATAAAACAAAATGAAATTTAACAGGAATGAATAATAGAATACATATATAATTGTTTATATTACCTAAATTCAGGTGAAAAACAAAAACCAACTTGCTTATATTAAGGTGACTAATATGAGCCACTGTTGCGAATATCTGCTAAACATAATGCATTTATAGAATCAAGATCGCATGTGAGATAATGAGATGAGTTAGCTTCAGAGGGTCATGGAAAACTAGAGAGCAATCAGATACAAGGGGAATACAGAGAATGAATGGATGGAAACAGGACCAAATGGACACACAGATGTTTGTGGTTGTGTAGCCTACAAAAATGGAAGTCTTCGAGAGGGCATTTTATTGTTATTTTCCAAATATCTGAGTTGTCCTATAAGCAAAGAGAGTAGTGTTAGTACACTTTGTCTGGAGACTATTTCCTTCACAATGTTCAGGAATGATGAAACTAAGGCACATCTATAGCCTCACAAAGAAGTGAAGTCCCTGTCCCTGGAAGTAACCAAGTACAGGCTAAATAATACTCTACTGGAGAAGTCATGGAGGAGATTCCTCAACATGGTGGGGACAGGAAGGGATGATGTTGTATGACTCAACTATCATCCCAACAGTCCATTCCCATTTTTCTCTTTCCACAGCCCGTCCTATACACTACTCAGCTGTGTTATTTTAATGGTGATCTACAGTCTACTGGAGGGTAGGGAATTTATAGTAGACTTATTGATGTACAAAAGGCAATGAAAAAAATAATAGAAAGCTGAATTTATTTTTTTTGAAAGTTGGATTTAGATAATGTGTAAACCTCCAACATTTTACAAAGAGATACATACATTGCAAAAGAAAAGCTTTTTCCACAGATAGGATGGTGAATTAACACATTTATCATGGCTAACTTAATCTGTGCCCTACAACTGTGCCGCTTTTATATTTTCAATACCTTACTTTAAAAATCAAGATGAGGGTTTTCTGTGTCATGGTGTCATAACACCACCTGCAACAAATGTCAAGTTTTCACGAAGGAGGAATCTTTGCCTGGAATATGCATGCTGTTTAGCATTGTTTTGTTTTTAAAGATTCGTCACAGTGCAGATGCCCTTTCTACTGCAGGGGGTAATGTTAAGAAATTCAACTTCAAAGAATCACTAGCTCATCCTTACAATGCAATGATACTGCTTGGTTAGTCTGGATTCAATTACAAGCGTGTTAAGGATGAGGGAGAAACGAAGTTTGTCAGCACGGCTCCATCCCTCCATCCCTCCATCCCCACCAACTGACTTTTTTTTGGTTTGTACACACTCTGTAGCCCAGAATCATTCATAAGACTATTACAGAGATTATGAACTGCCCTTTCTTTGTGTGTGTGTTAGTTTAGCATTTAAGGCTATTTGAGGGATTTTAAAAGCACTATAAGAACAAAAACCTTTGTTAAAAAAAAAAAAAAAAAAAAAAATCCAGAGTAGGTTGACTTGCTTGCTCCCTGAAACTTAACTAGCACTCCTTGAACTCTGCCCTGAGAGGACACTTGGTCAGCCAAACCTAATCGCAGGATCTGAGATTAGTTTAATGATATTTGAGGCAGCTGGGATAGACCCTGCTGAATTTTGTGGTCCTGTTGTAAACTGAGTCATTGTTCCTTGGGCAGAGTATGCTCACCTCAATCAGTATTTGAGTTAACCGGCTATTACTCATTCTTAGTGCAGACAACTGGACAATCAGAATAAAACTGTATTAGTGTCTCATTTATCAGAACTTCGGTATTTACCAGTATCACTTGTAAACTTTGCTTCTTTCCAAAGAATTGGACAAAGAATGCTGGGAATTATCGTCTTTACCAATCTCCAATCTTGAAGTGAGATTACAACTGAAAAATTGACCTCCCTGCGCATGTTGCTGTAACTTTAACTGTGGAATATTTTAGGCTGCAGTTCAAGAAAAATGAATGCTCCATTATTTTAACCAACTGCTCAGGGTGGTCACTCTACTTTTTAATGCAATGTGCTACACAGGAATGACATCATAAGGCTATCATAAAAGCAAGTGTTAAAACCTATGATGAATTTTCCTACTATAACTAAGCAGTTAATTAGTGTAAAAGTAGATCAAAACATACACTTATGGCCTGGTAAAACATTTACATTCACCTTTGTAAATACAAAAATAAAAAGTTTTTTAAAAAGCCATAAAAGCCCCTTTTGCCTCTTACTTCTAAAGCTCCATTAGTGATCTTAGATGCCTGGAGACTGTTGTTCTAATTAAAGAAGCCCAAATAGTAATTTATAATAAGTGGCATTTCTTAATCTTGGGTAGTTTCTTTCTTCTCATGATAGAGATCTCATTTGGGCCACATTACTATGTATCAAATTCAAATCACATTGAATTACCTACTGTACGCTGCTACATACATTCCCTTTTCATTCTCTAACAAAGCTTCCTTTGCCATGTCTGACAAGGCTTCCTTCCAAGTAGCTCTTTATGTCTAGAGAACAATTTTTTTTTCTTCTCATCTATGTCATTACACTCTTACTTAAAACTTAACTGCATCCTTACTGAGTGGAACTTGTCACCCAGAAGCTTCCCAAGTCTATAATTGCATGATGACCCCCTTTATTTTTCCTTGCTTATATTTACGTCAAACAATATGTGAAAGAAGAGGGAGACGGTGTTACCATCAAATGAATATTGTTCTACTTATTAATATATTTTAAAAATATTCTTTTAACATGAATATTACCACGTTTTAGACCATTTTATCTTCACAACACTATGAGGATAGGTACTATTTTTATTTATAGACATATAAACTGAAACTTACACACTTACCCAATGGCACAAAGCAAGCAAGTGGTCCAGTCAATATATGAACTCCTGCAGTGTGACTCCAAAACCAGTACTTTAGCCTTGAGAGTGGTTAAAGTGTAGCATGGACAATATGGCAAGCAGTAGTTATGAACAGAACATGGTCCCTAGACGAGAGTAACTCACAGATGAGAGGACAAAAGACAAGTATAATCAATCGTGCTAATCCCTGTTGCAAAGATAAATGCTATAGGAACACAGAGAAGGAAGCAACTACCGTGATTCCGTGACCAGGTGTGGGATGACAGGAGCATGCTTCCCCTAGCATACTTGTAATCGGATCTTCCGTGTTTCAGGTGGGCCGGAGAGGGAGCAAGCATTTCAGAAAGTGCACAAGGACAGAGATTCGTGAAAGAATACACTGCATCTGAAGAACAATGGGAAGCTCAGCTCTGAATGAGGTGGGAGGTGCAAGCAGCAACATGGCCTCTGAATTTGGTGAATAAGAAAGCACTGTTGATCTGAGGTTGAAAAAGCAATTTGAGATGGATGAGAGCTAGACTGTAAGGATGGTGTGTGGTGCAAACTTTGAAAATACTTAACAAGGAAAAAATAAAATAAGGTGGTGGCCTGAGTCAGGGAGTAAATACTGAGAATTTCTGTTTCAGTTTGGGGCAGTCTTTAGACCAAACAGAAAGAGCCAATGGAAAGGCAGAAATCAAAGACACGAGAACTCTGGAAACAAATGATAAAGTGAGGGCCTGAAGAGGCGAGGGGCCATGGTTGAGTGAGCAAGGAGAGAACACAGCACAAGGTATAGAGAGGACACCTCATTGAGCTGTACTCTGCCACTAACCTGTGCAGCACGCAAAGAGAGCACCTGCTTCAGACTTCATTATTTCGGCTTTGGTGCCCTTCTCTATTTGGCTCTATGGGTCTTTGTATTCTCTTACCAGAGCTAGAGTAAGTTCCTCCAGAGTAGGGGCCAAATTTTGTATTTTTTGTATCTCCCTCCATACTTAAAACAATGTGGACACATCTGAGCTAGTCATATGTGCCTTATCATGGTGGGGTGAGGAAGAAATCAGGGACAGAGCAAGAGACAACACTTCTAACGGGGACAAGTCACAGATGAAAAATAGAAACCGTATCTTTGCTTTATATGGTAAGAGCTGCCCCAGATGGAACGTAAAATACATGGAGAATGTAATTGAGCTATTTATCAGGAAAAGACTGTGTAATAAATTGTCACATTATAAATAATCCTGTTAGAGCTGGGGCTTGAGAGAAAATCTGCTATCTCGTACTTTCCTTATAGTAACTAAATACAAGTATCGTTGATAACAGAAAATGCCAAAGCCATGGAGTGTTGTTGTAAAAAATGTTTTGAAAATTCGATACATGGAATACTTTTGCTAGTTCTTTGGTTGGTTCCTCAAATTAAGAGAAAACATTTTTTAAAAAATGTTTATCTTTTTATAATCTGTGTGTTTATCTTTATAACTTACTCAGTGTTTAATGTGAAAACACTAGTCTAAAGCACATATGCAATCATTTCTTAGCTTCATAGATCTGGCCTCACAGGTTTTGAAGTCAATTTTACAGATAAGAAAACTCAGGTTCAGAGAAATGACTTCTTCAAACACATGCATGCTTAACAATGATGCCAGATTTAAGGCCTAGTTTCCCTAACTCATTGTGCCATAGTCTTTCATTAAACAAGCCCAAAATTCAAACCAAACTCTGAAGTTATTCTCTCTGAATCTAATCAAAAGTCCTTGCTGGCACGGTTAGCTTTCTGTCCCTCTGCACGCAGTCTTCCCTGATTTCCCATGATAGATTCACAAATAAGCTGTGGCCAACACTGCTACTTATCTACCCAATACCCACTCAATACCCACTCTCCCCTTCTTAGTTCCTAAAGAATCCTTCCCCCCCCCCCCCCAGCTGCACTGTGTCAAATAAAAAACTTGATTTCCCAAGCTCCTCTACACCTGAAACTGAGCTAAATGACATAGTGCCTGGGGGAAGATGTTTCTTCTGGAATTATAAAGACAGAGCTTCCTGAGGAGAGGCATTTCATCTTTTGCTCTTCTTCCCCACCCTCTTCCTGCCTGGAATCTCAACTGGATGCCTGGAGATACAGCAACCATTTTGCAACTACAGGAAAAGAGCCAGAGTCCATGTCCCTAGCAGCACTGGGAAATACTGTATTAGCCTGGATTGGGTCACCCATGTGAGACCAACAAAACACCTATTTGGTTAAGCTACTGCGGTAGAGTTTCTGCTACACGTAGTTACTTGCAATATTAACAGATTAATACCTAAACGAACATCTTCCTGTGCACTGACATATCTCTAACCTGACATAAAGGAAGTCTGAAGCAGGAGACCACTAACTAAAACATGAACTCTTCAACCTGGCGTGCAAGGCTCTTTTCGATAGACCCTTGAGTACTGATACCTCCTAAACATATCCTGCATACACCATCCAAACAGAACGTCTTGCCAGCTGTCTGTCTCACCTCATCTCTGCCCATCAAAATCCTACAGCCTTGTCAAGGCCCCTCTCACACATCGTTTCCCTCATCAGCCTAAATGGATCCCTCCAACCTGGTGACAATTTCTCCCTCTTTTGAACTCTCAAAGCAATTGTGTTTGCCCCTCTCCTATGTCACTCTCCCCGATGGCCACGGTGCTTGCATTCTCTCCTAGGCAAGAGGTAACCTAGTGGGCAGGACCTTGTCGTTCTAGGATGGAAAGCCTCACCCCACGCCCGGCACAGTGCCTGACACATAGCAGATGATTAATAATCCCTTCTTAAACTGAATTAATAAACACTTCCCCCTCTCCTAATACATCTCTGACTGATCCCGGAAAGAGTCCACGCCAACACTCTAATGACTTAGGAGGGAGCATTTGTGACAGCAGGAGTAGGCTGAGCCGCAGTGGAAACTGCTGTATTGTTTTGACACCAGCGCAAGTGATAATGGGCTGTTACTCGGTGTGTCAAAGCGTTCACTCAAGACTCCCGCACCAGTTTCTCCTGCCTGTCACAAGCCCCCTTCTGCAAAAGCCTCTCCTTGCGAAACACCATGTGGCTTCTGCTTAAGAAAAGCCTCTAGCTGGTCACTCCTCTCCCCAGGGGTCACAAATAAAATAGAATAATTCCAGCAGGTGCAGGGCCCCAATGGCATCCGTCAACACACACCTGTCCCTCCAGAAATGATCCCTGCCAAGTGTGTGAGAGAGGGGTAAAGGAGCCGGATGCTGGCAAGGCAACCGGACACAAGGACAGAAGAGCAATCTTCTTGCTAAGCAAAGGCTATCCCATAGCAAGACTGAGGAAGCATTCAGTTGGGATTGCAGAAAGCTGGAAATAAGAAAAGGAGTAAAATCTAAAGGGTGAGAGGCTGTGCAGTTTGAATACAATCTAAAAAACAAAATAACTCAAATAAGAATGAGAGCCATAAAATTTACATATTCAAATACAGGACCTGATGTGAGAAACAAGCTGTTCTTCACAGCAGAGTGATAAGTGAAGGGGCTCCAGACCTGAAACTCCCAAAAGAAAATGTTACCTTCAGGAACAGAATAGTTCTAAGTTTGTCGTCTGCCCCCTGGCCGAGGTCTCAAATAAACAGTTGTTCAAAAGAAGCTAAAACAAAGTAACGGCTACATACACAATTAATTGGAATGGAGGCTGAGTCATTAATATTATAAGTCTCCGAGAGAAGTTGCTAATAACTGCCCATATGAATCACTGAAAGTGCTACAACTTATTACGTGTACTATGTGTACTATGATTTAAAATGATACTGCTTTAACAAGCATTTAATACTGATGACACACTCTGGTTAGAAAATAACTGAGTGAGCATTAATAAGAGCATGCGTACGGAAACCGAAGTTGCATTAAAATGCTATAAATAAATTATTTAATTTGAAGTGAAGGTGAATACTTCATTCATGAGAAATTAGATTAAATGAGTTAATCCCTCGCTCTCCCGCCGAGATTGTGCTTGCTGGGTGCCCAGAGGCCCACTGCCTCTCTCACACCTTCCCACAAGGGTCGGCTGTGGTTACATAAACCTTTATAATTAGCAGCTAGCCCTGTGGTGCCTGCACTGTGCCCTTCCTGGTCCGGTCCTTCTCCTTCCTGACATGATGCTCCACCCTAGCCTCTAAGGCCTCTGAGGGCGGCCTCCTGGCCCGGCACCGCTCTCTGCAAACTGTCTGCGGGGCTGCCCCAGCCCCAACAAGCCCCTCTGCCAACCTAGAGCACTCCCACCGCCCCCACCACCACTGCAAAAGGCCACAGGGTGAAGAAGTAACTGTCATATGCACAGGCTTGGCAGGGTTGAGTACTGGGGAAAGTTAAAAATAGAACAACTGGATCCAGAAAGGAGTGGGCACCAGGACTTGGCAACAGTTACATTGTAATATTTGGCAGAAGGAACGTTATATTTCTATTTTAGAGTGTTTCAGTTATTTCCATATAGGTGTGGTTCTATTATACCAAAGTGGGTTATTTTGCCTAAGATCTAGTGGATTATACTGTGTGGGAAATAGAATGAATTTTAAAAATGCACAATTTTAAAAACACTACTTTATATACAAACCCTATGAATGGCTAATTATCAAATAGGAGACTATCCACTAATAATTATATTTGACTTTGAGGTACACCATGCAATTTTTGATACAGATTTACCTTCGTAATTATACTTTTCTTAGAGTATTATTAGCTTTCACTTGGTAATTCTAATATTAAAATAAACACACACCAAAACACAGTGGGACCACACATCTACTGGCTGGCAGCACAGAGGTCTTTAAATGCTGTTTTCCCGCAGGTAATTCATACTATTTTTTTTTCTTTTTAAGAATAGAATATTGCTCAAAAAAAAAAAAAAAAAGCAGGGAAGTGGGGGGAGGCAGGAATATTTTAAAAACTAAGAAAAAGGAGAGAAACAGTGAGAATGGACTGCAGAGGTTAGAGGAAGGAAGTCAACACATGGGAATAAGTGAAATCCACTAGCCTGGAGTTCGCCCTTTCAGTTCTCATTGCCCCCTTTACTAGCTAGTAGCATTATGCTGGCACATAACTGAATGGACACAACAGGACCTAATGGCTTGATATCTAGTTGGGCTTTTCAGTCACAAAAATATTACTTTTTTTTTTTTTTTTTTTTTTGCCATGGTCATTTAGTCCAGGTGAAAGAGCACTAGGGTAACGGGATTCAGCCTCGAAGCTATCTCTGGGAGAGGCTCTGGGAAAGGGAATGAAAAGAAGGAGCCCTGATGCAAAGGTGACATTACATTCAAATTTCCCAGAAAACAAATACCTAATGACAACGAGTCCTCAGGGGAAAACATTTACATTCCTTCCGCTCCACACAGTCCCAGATTTGCTTCGAGGCAGCTCCACTAGTGGAACCACGTCAGAAGAGCACAGATATGAGCAACTGTTTCGGAGGAGGAATGGAAGGGAAAATAGTCTGGTTTTCAACACAACTGTGGAAAAAGTGGTGCTAAACAAAATGGCCTCACTGTAGTTAAGTTACATCTGTACTTAGGTTTACTCAATATTTAGAACTCCATAGAAGGAGAAGAAATTGAAGAAATGCAAAATATTTGTCACCTGACTAAAAAAACTAGCTCATTGGGGACACCTGGGTGGCTCAGTCGGTTAAGCATCTGATTTCAGCTCGTGATCTCGCAGTTCGTTGAGTTCAAGCCCTGCATCGGGCTCTGTGCTGACAGCTCAGACCTGGAGCCTGCTTTGGATTATGTCTTCCTCTCTCTCTGCCCCTACTCTGCTCACATTCTCTCTCAAAAAAATATAAAAGTAATAAAAGCATTGAAAACATTATTAAATAAATAAATAGCTCACTGGATTACAAAGCCAACAGTGAAAATTTAAATTTCCATTTGTCATTAATCATAGCTATTTCATTTTTAAAAATACACAATTTCAACCAGATGACCTGGGGGAAGTTCTGTTCATTGTCAGCATATATAAAATATATATTAAATGCTTTGAAAAAAACTGGAAAGAGGCAACGTAATACAGAAAGTTCTGTCCATAATAAAGAAATCAATTCTTTCCCAAGTTAGCGAAGAGCCATGCAATAGGATTTTGTTGATCCAAACACATGAATATCAAAGTATCTATTCTTTCTATACTCTACAAAAATCAAAAGGATAAAGAAAAAAAATCAGTAATTCACATCCAGTAGCTTTGAATGAAAGGCTTTATAAATGGAAGCTACAGAAAACAAAAGAAATTAACATATCATATCTAGCTTCTGCATTGTAAAGTAATATTGACAATAATAATTATAATAGCAACTAATGTGCAACCAGCCCTCACCCTGTGTTAAGCACTTTGTATGCATTAATTTAATCTTCCTAACAACCCTCCATGGGAAGTATCATTACCCCTATTTTACAGATGAGGAAACTGAGGCAGACAGTCATAGAAATGGAAGTGGTATTAAAAGCCCAGCAGTCAGATTCCATAACACCCAACTGCCACTGTTACAACATGTTACACAGCTCTCAGCTGATCTGACAGAGGAGTTAAGCCACCAGGATCGACTGCCCACCATGACCAATTCCTAACTGACTTGAAGAAAAGAAACTAGCAAGTCAATATGCTTTTAAACATTTATGTTCATTAGGTTGGAAATTAAATATATTTTTTTAAAAAACTAACGTACAATTGTGAAATTTTATCAGTGACTTTTACTTTCAAATCTTAGTCTGCTTTTACTTCTCTATTCTCACCATGTTGTACAACGCTATTGGTTGTTTTACATGCTTTGTTTAATAAATTCTAACACTTAACCTGAATAACCGTTTTCAGCCAACTTTTCGTTACACATGATAGAAAATACATCTAGGGAAAAAAAAACATGACATAAAGATTCTAACACAAGCCCCACCAACACAGAATAACATCTCCTATGGTCTGAACTCATTGGGCTGTAATCTGATACAAAATTGACTAAGATGTGCCTTATGGGGTTCTGTTTTTATCTTTGACCCAGTGATCTGCTCCCCACTACTGCTCCTGCCCACCCATCATCGCAAATTAGCTCTCATGGATCACAAAGGGGACCAGGTGAGTGATTCTGGCAGACTCAGTGAAAAATCCATCACTGCCCAACAAAATCCGGTACCACCAGCAATCAACACGTATCAATCTCTCCCACACAGAAGATGACACTCTTATTTTTCCAGAATCCCTGGTACTACAAACAGAATTATTTTGGTTCCACATATTTCAAAGCCTTTTTTTAAATTTAGGACAAACAAATGACTGTGGCAGCTTGGGGACACAGGTTCTTTGAGAAAAGCTTGAACTCACAACATCCAAATTTTGAGTTTTAGCCTTAATACCACCACAGAGACCTCCGACAACACACTCTGTTTTTAGTCCAGTGGAAGAAAAAAAAAAATTCTTACTCAATCTTGCTATGAATAAATTACCCTCCAGAAGAAGTCAACACATACCTTCCAGGAAACTATTACATGCACTTAAGAAAGAATTTTCTAAATGCCACCCCCAGTGACCTAAAAATGGCCCATTCTCTCTACAGGATGAAACAACTTGTTTCTGGAGAGTAAGTTCATGGCAAAGAAGGCCAATTAAAAAGATATACCTGCATTCCACGACTTTAGAAGTTCAACCTGGGCTGTGCTTGACATCACGTTTTAAAAAAAATTTTAGTGTGTGTTGTAAATCAGCTCGGGATGCCCACGTGAAGGCAGTGCTGCCTGGGAACAGTTTGTGTCATATTGTGGCACACTCAGCTGCTCCGTCCCCACAAATGGCACTTGTAATGAAAACACTGCCATATATCTTGATTTGTCAGAGAACAAATCAGTTTTATCTGTTCATTTTGTGGTTTAGTGTAATAGGTATTTTAGAAAACATAATTTATAATTCTTCATGCAATTATATATGAAATTAAATCATCTCACTTTTCCAGAAGCATCAAAATATTTCAGATTAAGTAGAATGCACTTGTAATGTCTTTAAAGTCTTCATCTCCCAACCTACTACGAGAAGAAAACAAAATAAGTAAAGGCAAAAAGGGGGGGAAATATGTAGCATTTTAATGAGTTAGTCTAGTCATATAAGTCAGGCCTACAGAAGCTTTTACTTCTATTCACTATCACAAGGATGCCTAATCATGCCACAGAAAGGCAGGGGTGTGGTGGCTAAGCCACTGCTTCAAGCAGCAGAGTGCCTGGGTTTGAACATTTGAATGCTGGCTCCCTCACTTAACTTGCTGTGTGCCCCAGGGAAACTCAGCTAACCTCTCTGTGCATCAGTCTCCTTAGCTGTGAAATGTAGGTAACTGTACCTATGTCACACATGGTTTGTGAGCATTAAATGAGTTTACATGTGTAACATACTTAGAACAATGCCTGGCACACAGTAAACTCTGTGTTTGCTAGCATTATAATTAGCCGAAATGGACACTTCATTTTTTTTTTTTTTTTTGTTAAGAATTAAACATCCATGAAAACACAAGACTATGTCTTATTGACTAATACTAAGGCATTTCCATGAGAGACAAAAGAAGTAAGTCCTACTGGTAGGTCCTCGGATGGGTGATCAATTAGTTATTTTAGTAAACTTCAAGACAACGTGGCCAAGATCCCCTCTTCAGCACTGACACCTCAGTCTCCCAGAACAGCACACCAGCCCCACAAGTGTCTTAATTCCACTGATTTACAACGGAGTTGGGCCCATTCTTTTTTAAGTAATCTCTACACCCAACATAGGGCTCAAACTCATGACCCCAAGATCAGGAGTCGCATGCCCTACCAACTGAGCCAGTTAGGTGCCCTCCCCACCATTCTTTTCAATTTACCTGCTGACAGACCCAGACAAATTCATAATCTTATCATGAGTCACAACAGGACTCTCCTCTTAATACTAAGACAGAAAAGCAATTGTTGATCTCCATTGCATTAGTTTAAACTGCAAATGGTACACTGTAATATCCATCAGGGTTTACAAGTACAAAAGAAATACAGCAGCAAATTATAACTTAATCTGTTACATAAGCCATCTTAGATTTATGCATTTATTTTTATCATAATGAGACACTGGTTTCATAATTAAAACTCTTTCATATAACTTGGTATTTTGATCACACGAGTACATTTCAATAGCTAATCTGAGTTACAGAAATCCTCACCAATCTTTGCTATGTCTATTATAAAGCCCACCTGAATATTTATTGAAAGCAAATAACTTCTCACTATCCAAAGGCCACCAACGAAAATCACATGGGAAGGAAATGATCCCTACCTCTGAGGACAGGAATCAGTGTGGGCTGAATGAGTCCAGAAAAGCACAGAGGAAGATGCCGATCTGCATGGTGCCAATGATACTATTGGGAAGGCGTGCAGGGTAGGTGGCCAAATACATGTGAATTCTAACTAGACTATCTCACACCTGCTAAGCTACAGGGAAGACTATGGAAAGAAGTTGGGTCAATCTTACAACCTTAAAATACAGAAGGGAGAGAGACAGCTGCTCATCTCTTTTCCACGCCCAGCGGGATCTGAGGCCCACTAGAAACAAACAACCAAGAGGGATCACAACCCACTGCTCCTGAAGGTATGGGAGCATTCATGATTTGTTTGACAAATCCCCTACCTCCAACAGAGGGCTATACTAAATCAATTCAAGCACAGGAAAAATCTTCCCTAAGAGTTTCCCCCAATGACTCTTTCATAAAATCTCCATCCTACTGCACATAGCAAAATCCAGAAGCTAAAAAATAGACAAACTGTCATCAGTTATTAATTCCTGGACCAAGGGACATCTTTAACACAGGACTGTCATTGTAAAACTAGTAAGCACTCAGTAACCAGCCCACACAATGCTGTGTATGTGTTTTTTTAAAGAGGAGAACTCAAGACCAAAACGTGGGTAAGAACAAGACTATTATAAAAACAAAACATGAAATTAATTAACTGAAGTTTTCTGAATGACACAATGTCTTTTTACTCTTGTACCACATTAAAAAACTTTACCACAAGGCAAAGGTAAAAAGAAAGCAGGCCAATGTCAATTTCTTTTTTAATAACTGGCCTTTCACCTCCAATGAGCCAAGTAAGACAAAAATGATATTCTCACATAAATGTGGGAATAAATTATTCTGATTGTCCAGCCACTGAACCAGGCATTGTCTATACCTAACACCTCCTAATTTACTGATGGCTTCTAAGTCCTTCTAGATAATCAAAAGAAAGCTAATGTTTTACATTTGATTTGAAAACCAAAAGATTTACTATTTTGCAGTACTAAAAGCAATAAGAAATATGTAAATCATACATTATAATATTCAGGGAAAATATTGCACATATACAACCCAACTATGCAAAAGAATGCCTTAAACCATAACTAAAGGGGAATGCCTGCAAATGTTACCTACATTTATCTCCAGGTTGGTCCGCCAGCATTTTTTTCTTTTTTCTACTTTTCTGCATTTTTTAGTTTTCTATAACTAACAAGCATTGGTTTACTATTAGAAAAAAGTTTTTATTTTAATTTGTAAGTTTACAAGGCGCTTAGATATACACAAATGGGGTCTCATAAAATAAGTTCTCATAAAATGCCATCCCAAGACAGCAAGTTCAATTTTGTTATTTAAACTCAAAACAAGCTCCCCACTCAATTTAAAAACATGTATGTTCAGTTACCAATTCCAAAATGTCAATCTTTGGTTCATGCCTGTAAACTATAGTTAGTATCAGTTTGAACTGTAGAATAAATTCACAGACTAGAAATATAATGCTGTTAAACAGGATGCTGGTTAAGTACACATTCCCTGGAGCCAGTTTTTGGTGTCAGCCAAGCTTTTTACCTCTCTGAGGTAAATGGACCTCGGAGTGTCTCTGTTTCCTCATTGGTAAAATGCGGACAATGATATTATGTACTTCATGGGGTTATTATAAGGATTGAATGAGTGAATACATGTGGAGCACCTAGAACAGCGGCTAGTACAGAAAAAGTACATAATATTGGTGCTTAGTACCTATTAATAATATCAATTTTATTAAATACATTTGTAACATTCTATCACGTCAAAATGTCAGTTGCTCTCAAAAAAAAAATTACACCATGGCTTAATAATAAGCTAATTCTGATGATATTACATTTATCCTATACCAAAAATGGAACAGTCCACACAGGTAAATTTTTCAGAAAACCGAGATTTCACCTTTTAAGTGCCCACATCATTTTATTTTTAATCCTCAAACCCCATTCAAGATCTTCAAGTTTGTTCTGGCTCAGGAGAAGCCTAAATTTGCCAAACTCCCTTACAGACAAGATGGGGAGAATAAGGTCAACATAGCATAATACAATGTCAGGTCCTACCTAACATGTTATTATATATTTATGGTTTATTTTTTATGTCCCCTACTGGAATGTACCTTGAAGACAGGGGCATTATGTTTGGCTCTTTGCTGTGTCCCCAACACTTAGAACAATGTCTGACACAAAACATTTGTTAAATGAATGAATGACAAAAAGCGGAGAATTAAGATGTGATTTTTAAAACTTTCTTTGTAGCTTTCCTCTCCATAAAACGGAACAGTTAACTCAATCACATTTCTTCCAATGGCGCCCAAGAAACTAAAGATCTTACTAAAGAGCTTTTTTTATTTTTCCAAATAATTCTGATATATTTTCTACTGCAGAGTATCTAAAGCAGGCCCCCTTTCAAAGAAGTCTTTTCTCCACCCCACAAGGAATCACTGTATTCTTAATAATAAAACAAGACATTTCAAATTGTTATTTATTGCTGTGGCTGTGCAGCATATTCTCAAGAAGAACCACCATCTGAAGTTGGTAAAACTGCTCAGAGCTTTTGATCAAGAACAGACTGCCCTCTTAATCTGCTCCCACGATGGTAGGCCCAGCTTTTATCTGGGAGGTTATTAGACTTTGTAGAGCCAAATTATTGAGGACAGAGGTTTGCCTGGGCTATGAACTTTCCAGAGTCTCATTCTCTGATTTACAAAACTGACAGAAGGAATATGTCAGATTTATCTCTCTGCCGAAAGCGAGGGAGAAACTGAGAGGAACCTTGGGCACGATTTGCATATAGCCTGCAGCAATCTTTTCAAACCCCAGTAACGAGCTTGTAAAACAGTAGCACAGATTTGCTGTTCTGTCCTGGGTGATATTTCCTCATACCAAAACTAGAAAGGCAGAGGTGTCTGTGTCTTCTGTCATTGATACACAAAAAAATTTGCCAATTACTGCTTTTGAGCAACCAAATGGCACTCGCTCTGGAGCTCACAAAGCTACCATAAAAAAAAAAAAAAAAAAAAAAAATGAGTTGCAAAGTGATGGGTTTTAAATGCTTATCACAATCATGTGAAATCTATCTAGCACCTTGGAAACAAAACCAGGGTGGCCAGAGTGACCAAAAGACCAGCAGGATGCTTTTCATCCCTGCCTCCCACCACCACCGCTGAACCTGTCCTCTATCACACTGCAGATAAAAGAGGTCCCTGACATCTCAGGGTACCACTTCGTGTGCCAAGTACCTCAATAAATAATGAATAAACTGCCTGCTAACGGAGGCTACGCAGATGAATGAATATTGAGTTGAACTCTCACCATAATCTTAAAATACAATAATAGTGTATCTGAGAAAATTTGGCTATCCAAAGTACAAATGTAAAATGTACACTAATATAAGTAAAAGATCTACCATTCTGAAATTTCACAATTTTGCAAAGAATTAACTAAAATTATAAGATGTAGATGACAGAGCTCTTATCCATTCAAAAAAGAAAAAAGGGAAGTAGGGAATTTTAAAAAAGCATTTTAATATTACAAAATGCTGTATGGACAAGAATTTTTTATTGTCTATCATGAATGTCAAAATAGGCTTTACTTAGAGTTGAAATATGATGTTATAGCACCAAGACTGAGATTCGTATCAATAGAGAACTTTTCATATAAAAGATCTACTGAAAAAGTAATAGCACTATCTATTGAAGCATTTGTAAGTGAATTCATTTAATGAATATGCTCTTTATTAAATGAGTTTCTTGAATAGAATCTGTACTATATCTGTGCTTCTTAAAGCACAGAAGGACCCGAGTCTTCAGGAAACGACTACCTTACATTTAAAATCTATATATTGGTAAAAGACAGTTATACTTTAGAAGGAACAGAATAAAAAATTAATCACAATATAAATTGTATCACACTATCACCAATTTTAGGTTGTAGCTTTCCTACTCATAACTCCTCAAAGCTATATATTTTTAATGACATATACTTTAATTATTAAATAAAAGCTGTATATCACTGTAGGTCAATCTGTTTAACCTAGATCATTTTACAGGAATGCCAGAACATGGAACTCAGATGATTAGCCCCCTTCAGCTCATGGACATTAACACCTAAAGTCTAAAAAGAGGGATTTAAAGCAATTTTAAAAATACACCAAAGCTAACGGCCACCATGGCAAACTGCCCAACAAATAGCTGACTAAAAATACTGCTAAAAACTTCTCTCATCATGGAAGAAATAATGAGCTAGTTTTCTAAATGAATTATCTTCACTGATAATGATTTTTTTTAATGGATGTTCAAGTAAAAATTGTAAGGTCAAAGGTAAAGTGAGATCAGATAATTTTTTTTTTTTTTTTTAATTCACTGCCCTTAACAGTTCTAATCAAGTACTTCCTACTCAACTGCTAGACGTCCTGCATATCAAGTCCAAGTCCGATAGGGTCTTCATCCTCTACAAATTTACATATAGAAAGTAATTCCATCAGTTGACCTATATATTTTAGATAACACATATTTGTGCCAATATAAATACGAGGAATACAGAACTATAAACATCTATATTAGATATTCATTCTTAAATATATATTGGACAAGGAAGTAAAATGAGCATTACTCTTCCTTTGGCATTTAAAAGTAGTGTTTCAGGTTTTGCTCTTTTTGCAGGTAAATAAGCATATATGAATATTTAATTTTATGTAGTAGAGGAGGGAAGAGCGTAGGGGCGTTGTTAGAGATTTGTATCGGCACAGGCAGTGTTTTATATTTTGGCCCAGTCAGCTCTAATGAGGGTTGAGACATGGTTAACAGCAATTTTGGGTAGCTTTTTTAGCTCTCTTTTGAGAGCCACAGAATTTTTTAAAAAGCAGTTTGTTTGTTAAAAGATTGCTCCAAGGCCTAAAATTTCTAAATATGCACCTTTTTTCAACATTGCCCTTATAAAGAAAAAAACTGCTAAGAGACTCCCAAACATGAGAGTTTAATTAAAGAAGGAAAAGTGGGGAAAAAAAGAGAAAGAGCCAAAGAAAGAAACCAAGAAAGCAATACAAGGCAAGAGATCATTTTAAACATTTTCAATGGGGAGAATGTCAAACTTTCAGAGCATAAAAAAATCTTTCAGCTCCAGACAACATATGCCTTTTAAGCATCTTCCCTTACAAAAAAAAAAAAGAAAAAAAGTGTGATTTTTCTGAATTCCATTACAAGGTTATAATTGAGTTTACTAATTGTTTATTTAAATCATAGTATTTGCAGTCATTTATAAGGTTAAGGTTTTCATTAAGTTCAGCAAAATAAAAATAATTCTGAATTAACATGACAAACATTAGTTTTAGAAAAGAATTTTTAAAAATTCAAGAGGATGAGAGAAAACACGTCAGCCAAGTGCAATATATAGATCTCTATGGCTTCTGATTTGAATAAAGAAACACTAAAAAGAAAATAATAAGATAATTGGGAAATTTTTGAACCTTGATTGGATATTTCATAACATTAAGGAGTTTTTTAAGAATCATGCTAATATTTGTGGTTATGTTTTTAAGATAGTCCTTATCATTAAGAGATACTTAGTAAATATTTATGGATAAAATATGAGGTTTAGGATGTGCTTTAAAATAATCTGGGGGGGGGGAAGATGTGGGTAGGGACAGAGATGAAACAAGACTGCCCATGAATTCCTAAATGTTGAGGCCAGATGATAAATTCACGAGTATTTATTTACTACTTTAATCTCTCTATTTTGTATATGTTGCATGTTCCCAGAATAAACATTTTAGAGAATTAAAGAAGAAAGCATTGCAAGCACCGAACAATCTAAAATGAAAGTATATTTATTTCTAATGTTAAAATTTACCCAAAAAGTAGCTTCTTTGTAAAGTTCTTCCCAATAGTATGTTGTATAAAGCTAATTCCCTGAAAAGTATATAATAATAAATGAATGAATAATATACAAAACAATAATAAATAAGTAAAAATAAATTAAGGCATTCCTTTAAAACATATCCTTATTATTTTGGTTTTAAATCTTATTCTATTTATTCTTATTATTGTTTCTAGTTCACAGATGTAAATTGTTCTCCCTATACAGAACGCCTTCAAAGATGAGGTCTGGATAAATACTGACAAAATACCTCTAAGTTTTGATCGAAGAATTTGGATCCCAGCAATCCCATAAGTGTCTTTTGAATAAGTAGCTCTTTGAGTCTAAACATTATTACTAGAAGTGCTTTGGCACCATGAGTATAGATAAAACATCACTGCCTTTGGAATGATGACATGGAAAAATCTAGAAATGACGATGCTGATCACTAAGGAATCAAATTATATTTTACTTCTGATAAAAATAGCTAATTCATGAATGGGAGCCAACTTCACAATGACACACAAGGAAAAAAATCTTCATGGATAGTTTAGTAAAAACGAACCTTAAAAATACCTGTTTTCATTGTCAACAAACATTTATTGAATTCATGTAGACTTCACACTGTGCTATGTAACGCTCGGTTTTAAGGGAACAAAACAGTTTGTAGTTCAGAGCCCAAATCTAATTATTGATGACATTAAACTGGCACTTTTTAGAACTGCATGTATTTCTCCAGGGTAATAAATAATACCTTCAATCCATTTGTTCATTCTTCCAACACTGACTAAATGCTTACCACAGGTGCCACTGTTGTGTTCTGAAAAAACGGGCCTCTAAGAACATAAGAGTTTCATCAATAAAAAAGCCAACAACAGGGCTATCTTTTTTTTTATTTTTTTTTTTAATGTTTATTTATTTTTGAGAGAGAGAGAGAGTGCAAGCAGGGGAGGGGCAGAGAGAGAGGGAGAGACAGAATCTGAAGCAGACCCAGGTTGTCAGCACAGAACAACAGGCCCTATCTTAAAAAACGGAGACAACAGGGGCGTCTGAGTGGCTCAGTCGGTTGGGCATCCAACTCTTGATTCCGGCTCATGTTATAATCTCACGTTTTGTGAGATAGAGCCCGAGTTGGGCAATGTGGTACCTACTTGGGATTCTATCTCTCCCTCTCTCTCTGCCTCTCCCCTGTGCACACTCTCTCAAAATAAATATTTAAAAGTAAAAAAATAAAAATAAAAAATGGAGACAATGGTGTACAGAAGTGGCAAAAAAAAAAAAAAAAAAGTTTTCCTTTAAGGAGATAAAGCAAGGATTTTTTGGAAGTTTTAACCCATATTTTCCATTTGGCCATGTACTTCCAAAAACTGACAAGAAGAGTAATTCTTAAGTATTTTTCAAGAATAAAACTAACATTTATTTATAAATTAGCACTAAACTATAAATAAATTTTATATGCATTTCGATTCTCTGAACCTCAGTATTCAACATTTCTGAGCTCAGAGGATCAAAAATCAACTAATAATCCACATACTAAACTTCTCTTATGTTATTAAACTACCAAATGTAAGCTCCATGAAAGCAAGATTTTTTTTTTCAGTTCTTTATCCCCAGAGCCTGGAATAATGACAGGAACATGGTGGGAATTTAATAGTGCTGATCAATTTGAAAATCAGAATTGCTGTGGAATATGCTTTATTTTCCTATCAGGAATCATTTAGGCTTCCTAATAAGCAGGGACAGTATATTTGAATTACTTAACCTACTATAGGCCTTGTATCTAGTTTTAGGAATTGGCTTCAATAGACAACAATTCTGTGAGATTTGGTTTTTTTGTTTGTTTTTAATGAAGGCTGTCTCATTTGCCTAAAAAAGTATCTCTATGTATAATTTATCATTATGGAATAAGTATAATCATTATGAAATAAATATAATCCTTATGTGTTCAGTAAGCACCCAATCTAAAAAGTCCCGCCTTTCAGGGCTCATGTCAAAGAGTAAGGAGCAAGCATTAAATAAGAATTGATGCCTACCCCAACTCTAAACTCCACTGATCAGGTCTATCACAGGACAGCTCTGTGGTTAAGAACCCTGACTCTGGAGTTGGATCACTGGGCTTCAGGTCTCAGCTCTTCCTTCCAAAGCCCTGTGTGCCCAGGAAAGTTACTTCTCTTCTTTGTTTGCCTGTTCCCTTATCTGTGAAATGGGGAACATATAATTTATTTCAAAAAGCTGTTGTGATATTTAAATAAGTCAGTACATGTAAATCTCTTAGAATAGTGCCTGACATATTATAACTGCTCAGTTAATATTACTTAGCACTGTTAAAACTATAAGAAATTCCTTGGTTTGTTTATACATCATAGGGACTCATTCATGACTTATTCTTTTTTTTTCATTTTAAACTGAAAAACAACAGAAATACATCTGTATCATGCACAAGTTTTCACACTTACAGACACATTAGAGACAAAGGGAACTGCTTATCAAAAGTGGGTAATAAGGTAGAACTAACACATTCACACTTATTAAGAGCATTCATGGGGCACTTGGGTGGCTTAGTCAGTTAGGTGTTCGACTTTGGCCCAGGTCATGATCCCGAGCTTCGTGGGTTCAAGCCCCACATTGGGCTCTGTACTGACAGCTTGGAGCCTGGAGCCTGTTTCAGATTCTGTGTGTCCCTCTCTCTCTCTGCCCTTCCCCTGCTTGCACTCTGTCTCTCTGTCTCCCAAAAATAAATAAATATTTTTTTAAAACTTAAAAAAAAAAAAAAAAAAGCATTCATGGAGGGGAGCCTAGGTGGCCTGGTGAGTTAAGCCTCCGACTCATAATTTCTGCTCAGGTCTTGATCTCACAGTAGTGAGATTGATCCCTGCATCAGGCTCCATGCTGAACATAAAGCCTGCTTGGGATTCTCTCTCTCCCTCTCACTTTGCCCCTCTCTCTCTTTCAAAATAAATGCATAAACATTTTAAAAAGAGAGAGACAGAATTCATGGAGAAAGTAGAATTTCATACTTTATTTTTAAAAAATTTTTTTAATGTTTATTCTTGAGAGAGACAGAGTAGAGCAAGGGGGGTGGGGTGCAGAGAAAGAGAGGGAGACACAGAATCCGAAGCAGGCTCCAAGCTCTGAGCTGTCAGCACAAAGCCTGATGCATGGCCTGAACCCACAAGCCGTGAGATCATGACCTGAGCCAAAGTTGGACACTTAACTGACTGAGCCACCCAGGCACCCCAGAATTTCATACTTTAATCCTACTATTCACACTATGATATTTTAATAGATTTCCTTTGTATTTTTTCTATGCATATATGAATAATTTTATATAATTGAGACTGTATTTGGCACTCTGCTTGATTCACATAACATGGTATTAAATCCATTTTTGTGTCGCTTTTTAAAAATATTTTAAATGACTGCATAAATTTAATTATTCCAACATAAGCAAGAAAAAAATGGTAATACACCTTCTCTTGAAGCCATAATTTTTATATACTAATGACCCCAAAAATAGCCAGTCAGAAAAAAATTTTGCTTATTTATCACTCAGCCTGTTTGTTTTCATTATTAAAAAAAATTTTTTTTAATGTTTATTTACTTTTGAGAGAGAGACAGTGAGAGCCAGGGAGGAGCAGAGAGAAAGAGAGGGTGACAAAGAATCTGAAAGCAGGATCCAGGCTCTGAGCTATCAGCAAAGAGCCCAATGCGGGGATCAAACTCATGAACCATAAGATCATGACCTGAGCCAAAGTCAGACACTTAACCAACTGAGCCCCCCAGGAGCCCCATTGCCTGTTTATTTTTGAATAAAATTTTCTGGTCAAAAACAAATTTTACAATCTTAAAAAAACAAAAACAAAGCTGGAAATAACACACTCCTTATCTCAAACTACAGTACAAAGCTATAGTAAACAATATGGTATCAGCATTAAAACAAACATGTAGGGGTGCCTGGGCGGCTCAGTTGGCTAAGCATCCACCTCTTGATTTCAGCTCAGGTTACAATTTCACGGGTTTGTGGTTTCAAGTCCCGCATCGGGCTCTGCGCACTGACCGTGAGGAGTCTGCTTGGGATTCTCTCTCTCTGCCCCTCCCTCTCTCTTTCTCTCTCTCTCTCAAAATAAATAAACTTTAAAAAAAATTTTTAAAAACAGACATATAGATCAATGGAACAGAATAGAGAGACTAGAAATAAACCCACGCATAGATGGTTAATATACAATAGAAAAGCCAAGAATATACATTGGAAAGAGCACAGTCTCTTCAATATATATGTTGGGAAAACTGGACGGCCACATGCTAAAGTATGAAACTGGACCACTAATTTACACCATCCACAAAAATTAACTCAAAACGGATTAAAGACTTGAAAGTAAAACTTAAAACCATAAAACTCTTAGAAGAAAACACAAACAGTAAGCTCCCTGACATAGGTCTTAGAAATGATTTTTTGGATTTGACACTAAAAGCAAAGGCAACAAAAGCAAAAAAAACAAGCAGGACTACATCAAACTAAAGAGTTTCTACACAGCAACGGAAACCATTAACAAAATGAAAAGGCAACCCAGTGAATGAGAAAACATATTTGCAAGTTATATATCTGATAAGGGGCTAATATCCAAAATATATAAAGAACTCATAAGATTTAATAGCAAAAAAACAAACAATATGATTAAAAAATGGGCAGTGGATCTGAACATTTTTCCAAGGGAGACATATAGTTGGCAAGGGGTACATGAAAAGACACTCAACACCACTACTTATCAGGGAAATGCAAAACCACAATGAGATATCACCTGACACCTGTTAGGATGGATATTATCTAAAAAACAAGAAATAACAAGTGTTGGCAAGGATATAGAGAAAAGGTAATACTCGTGCACTGTTGGTGAGAATGTAAATTGGTGCAGCCACTATGGAAAATACAGAGGTTCTCAAAAAATTAAAAATAGAACTACCATGTGATCCAGCAATTGCACTCACTTCTGGGTATTCATCCAAAGAAAAGAAAACACTAACTTGAAAAGATACATGAACGGCCATGTTCACTGCAGCATTATTTATAATAGCCAAGACTTGGAAATAATCTATATGTCCATCAGTGGATGAATGGCTAAAGGAAATGTGGTGTATACACACACACACACACACACAAAATCACTGAGCCATAAAAAAGAAAGAAATCTTGTCATTTGTGACAGCACGGATGGAACTTGAGGGCATCATGCTAACAGAAAGAAGTCAAACAGAGAAAGAAAAATACCATATGATCTCATTTATAAGTACAATCTTAAAAAATTTTTTTTAGTTTCAAAAACCAAGCTTATAGATACAGAGAACAGATTGATGGTTGCCAGAGGTGGGGGTGGGCAAAATGGGTGAAGGAAGTCAAAAGGTACAAGCATCTAGTTATAAAACAAATAAGTCACAGGGATATAATGTACAGTACGGTGACTATAGTTAATAATACTGTATTGCATATTTCAAAGTTGCCAAAAGAATAAATCTTAAAAAGTTCTCATGATAAGGAAAAAAAATTCTGTAACTACATGTGGCAATGGATGCTAACTAGACTTCCTGGGGTATTTCACAATATACACAAATATCAAATCATTACGTTATATACCCGAAACTAATATATTTATGTCAATTATGCCTCAATAAAAATATATATAAATAAAATTCTAAAAGTTACTTTAAAACTTACAGGACGCAGAAAAGAGAGAAGATGATCACTTACAAATTTAGTCAAATGTGCACAGAGAGGAATCAAGTCACCATCACTGCCACTTCCCCAAATCCGCCATCCACATTATCAACTATGAATAGCTACTTGATCAGTATGATAAAGAACACTCAATGACATGGAGAGATCCCTAGCTATTACCAAAAGCGTTATGGGGCAGAACTGAAAGAATGAAAAGGAAAGAAGAAAGAAGAAAGGGAATGAGTATAATTTGAGGGAACAGTTCCTAAGTTAACACTCTTCTTCCAAAACTAGAAGACTTTAGATTCAGAGATATGGACTCATGATCCACCATAAACTGTGCCTGCTGTTTATTAGATCTTAGGCTACCTACTGTAGGAAAAGCAAAACACCTGCCATCTTTTGGCTTTTTGCATATGCAAAATAGCAGGTCAGATGTGTCCTGCATCTCTCATCCTTGAGAATCACAGAGAGCTAATGGTATGTGTCCTGGGAAATAAACAGTTGGGCTCAGTTAGAAACACTGTGCCCGTCATTTATAACAGTATTTTTTGCCCTTAATTTCTCAAGTCCCAATATGTGGCTTCAAATAATGCCTGGAGGATGTGGTGGTGGTGTTGGAAATCCTTGAATTGCATTTTAGTGGAATTTCTGTCATCCTTTAGAAGCAAATATCTTTCTTAATAAAGCCTCTTCAGCTCACTTGGAGGTAATGCCTTCTCAAAAAAAAAAAAAAAAAATTAACTATCCCATGCTCACAAGACCATGGGTTCATTACCTTGTCATTAGGATAAGGTATCACTCCAAAATAATGACATTGCTAATATATTTTCTCTTTTCAAGGCAATCTGAGTACTATCTAACTCAATTATTGAAACTCTTTTCTGGTCACGTCACAATAAAAAATCATGTTTCAAGAACCTCAATTTTTAAAATAGGCTCAAGCAACCCACTCTCCTTACAGTTTAGTTCTGCCCAACTTTTCTAACACAGGAAGAAGAGGTTCAGAAACGTTCAGTTTCTCCACTGCAGATGGATTTGCTAGGTCATCCAATGACATCCCTATCTTGGAGAAATTATCTAAACAATGAACAAACACACAAACAAGACCAAAACAAAACAGAAAACTAGATGCATAGAAAGTCAGATTTCGAATATACGGTTATATTTTGTTCTACCTCCTTTTCTAGCTTTCTGTTGCTCTGCTGTTTGCCCAGCACACAAATGACCAGTCTCGTGCTGCATTCTGTTTGGTCTATAATAAACATGCAACAAACTGCATACGTTTGATGATCTAAAAATGACAACAGAGATCTAATACAGTCATTTCAAAATAAACAATTGCCAAGTTCTTCCATTTACCCAAAACAGAGATCAGCAGCCTAATTTAAAACTAAACAAACAGCATTTTTCCCCCCTCTGAAATTATAGTACAAGACCTGGTGCTAAAACCTTTGTTTACCTACAAAATAAAGTATTATCTATGATCTAGAGATATTGAGATCTTCAGAATGTTGAGAATGTTGAGTCAACTTTTTAAATGTATAATATTCAGTATTTTTTAGTCCTGGTTTTCAAAAACTTTGGGGAAACAAATATTTGCTTTTGACTTCTCTCCTGTTTAATCCTCCACTGTAGGCCATATCCCTTGCTAGTGTATCTATCTCACCTTGGTGGGCAGAACTCTCAGTCCACATCACTGAATGGAACAGTGTGGCTCCCTAGTGCAAATTTCCTTAGAGTCCCTTCCCTGAGCATGTGCCAAGAATCAAATCTTGGCCACTTAGTGCTCTGTGCTCCACATGTGAGCTCACGGCGCGTTGAGCAGCCGTGCTAACGGAGATGGATAGCCCTGTCAAACAGGAAGCTGGCACACCAGGATGCAAGCAGTGGGATACAGTGACCTTTACATTCAGAAAAAAATATCCTTAAAATGGCATGAAAAGTTTCGGAGGGGGGTGGGGGGCGATGGGGGGATTCCTTTATTTCATTCAGGCAAATAGCATAAAATAAAAGCAGGGGTGCCCGGTATGGAATTTGCTCGGGATTAAATCTTGAATCCCTTACACAAGAAAAAAAGGAAATGAATCATCCTTTATCACACTGCTCTGAAAGCAGTGCGCTGGACAATTCAGCTGTTATCACTGCACCCGACAGGCCAATCACACAGATTCAGACCACACTTAGACTTCCAATAATCCATGGGGTACCACCTGCCCTGGGAAAACATTCTTGACCCCTGGTTTCAGATGGGCTGCTTTCCTGGTAGAATTACAATCTAATTTAAAGACTGAAACATTTTTCAAACAGTGATGATCTGCTTACAGAATCGGTCAAGAGCTTGGATACTAAATCCCATGTCCTCGGTTGCCTTACCTGTAAACTTTGTATGTACTGTTTAATCTCTCATAGTTTCCTTATCTGAATAAATGGAGGCTTTGACAAGGGGCTCATAAAAAAAAGAAGTTGCAAAAATCTGTGGCACATATACACAAATGTTAAGTAAGAATAGTAATATAGAAAATGAATATGCAAAGCAAGACCTGGAGGTAACCTATTGCTTTCCTTCGGTTATAAGGATTATCATAAACTATAGGATTCAGTCATTTGAGCTGAAATACAATAATAATCATTCCACTGGGTCAAAAAGTTTTCTTCCATTTTCCCAGGTTTGGGGGATGTTTTTGTTTTTTTTTGTTTTTTTTTTTTTTTTGTCAGTTCTCTGCCATGAAAGAACAATGGGCTATGCTGCAGAGTGAAGCAACAGAAACTCACAATGTGCTCCCCAGTGCTCTACGATACGTGCAGAAATGATGATGTAATTTTAATACTTAATTACATAGACACAGTGAATTGATCACAAAGACACTGAGGGGAGTTTTTTTGTTTTGTTTTGTTTTTTTGTTTTTTACTGAATGTACTACACTAAAACTACAGAGCAGTTTTCAAAGATAACGAAAGTATGATAAAATGTACCCATTTTTTTCTACTTAATTAAAAGCTAATTGTAAAGTGCAGAAGCTATAGGCGCAAAGCAATAAATAAATTTAGAAAACTGAAAGCTTATAAATCACGTATTAAAGTTTGGAGAAGTTAGGACCAAACATCTCAACGCTCTGAGAACACCAGTTTCGGGACTTAGAGAAAGTAACAGAGCTTTCAATGCCAAAAAAACCCCTATGATGATCACTTTAAAATGCAAGTTTATTTTGGTGGCTCTAAAGGTGCCGGTCAAATATTTCCCAAAGCAACCAGAAAACAAAACTTGGCAAGAAACATTCTGCTATTCACTGTTTGGAAAAGATGTTAAATCTGACCATTCTCCTCCAACCCATGTTTGGAGAATTATTTCAGGAAACACATTCTTCCTCAAATCCTGACACAACGAGGCGTGGGGAGGAGGAAGGGGATATGCGTTAATACCTTGTGCCTGAGCTGCGGAGCTGTGGGAGTACCCCAGGGCCAGGAGCGCGGTCTCCACCAGCTGGCTAAAAAGCACATCTTTTCGAACCAGGACAAACTCTGCATGTTCTTCTCTGTTGTCATATTCAAGAGAGCCATCCAACTGCTCCACCACACAAAAGACAGGAATCATCAAACCTGGAGAGACAAAATTCAAGAGCAAAACACAAATATTACAAAGCAAATCTCAGTCACCATGATGAGAAGGGAAGAGGCAGTTATAAAAGTTACTCATCTGTGATCGACAATGGTTTAGATTAAACAAGCCTCTTAGTTGGATGGGTCTAATGGGAAAGCTGGGGATGTTTTTCCCCTTCCTTATTACTCTCAGACTGCAAGCAGAATTGCCTCGGGCGATGGCAGAAGCCCTCAGATTCCAGTCATTAAAAAGTGGAGTGCACCAATGAGGTGTCCTGACTGAGACCCTAACTCCACAGCCGGCATATAGCTGAGGTCAAGGTGACCTTCTAGACCCTTACATCTTTCATGTCTATGGTCTCACCATTAACTGTCAATCAGGACTGGTATTTCCAGATCAGATTTGCTTCTGTCGGTAAATATAAAAGACCTAGTAGAGAGGCATATTTGATTTCACGGTCTAAGCTATCATGTGAATATGTACAAGAAAGTCAATGGGAAATTTTTTTTTTTAAGTTTATTTATTTATTTTTGAGAGATAGAGAGAGCACGCAAGCGAGGGAGGGGCAGAGGCAGAGAGAATCCCAAGTAGGCTCTGCACTGTCAGCACAGACCCCACGTGGGGCTCAAACCCATGAACTGTGAGATCATAACCTGAGCCGAAATCAGGAGTCAGATGCTCAACCACTGAGCCACCGAGGTGCCCGTCAATAGGAACTTTTTAAAAGTCCCTTTTATAGCTTTTATTTTTCTACATCTTGGTAAATAGGGCATCAATTAGCCTGAAAATACCCTGCTCCTGAAAATCTTAACTGACATTTAACTTGTATCAAAATATGCATCCACATGTAAAACTCTGTCTTTCTTTTAAGTTATTATTTTATATATTAACACCAGTTACCACTATAAAGGGAACTATCTCTTCTTGTGTTTTCAGGGAAAAGAAGTAAACTACCCTAAAGAATAAAGCAAATTAGTCTAGTTGAAAATCTGTTGAAATCTGTTGTCACTGAAATATTTCTCTGCTTTGTATCAAAGTGTGAAAAGCTAAAAAATGTTTAATTCGCCAAAGATTTTTTTATAAACTGTTTTTTATTTTTAAAAAAGTCATACAGGCATTTAAATCTAAACATAGCCAAGGCATAAGAAGATCAAAGTTTTACCAACATACAAGTAATAAACATGGACTCTGCCCCACGTAATTCACACAAGTTAGTACTTTATAGAAGAAGATCTGTTCTGGGTCTTCTCTCTTTGTGCAAAAAAACACAAAAGTTATGAAGAATAGGTGGGCAGGCTGAGAGATGGGGTGGTGGACGAGCTGGTCATTGCTGAAGGCACTTTACAATAAAAATAAGACTTCTGGGTAAATGAGGTATGGGAGTCCCGCCTGTGACACCAGGACTGCACAGTTCTTCTAGAAGCCCCTCCCGTTGCCTAGACCCTAGAAGCCTCCCAACTCACTCTGATCTGGAAAGCAGAGGGTGGGAGCAGACACTGCAAACTACCAGCTCACAGATGTAGATTTTTGTTCTAAAGATAATACAATGGTGCCACTGGTTCCCATGTGCTAATTATTATTATTAAAGATAATAAGTATAGGGTGTAATTATTAAATATAATCATTATTAACAATAATAACACTCATTAAGAACTGTTATCACTAAGGATCATGGTAATTATTATTAAGCCAGCACAACAGGCTAACAAGTCACACCAAACTATCTCCTGGACAACTACAGCCTCTGTGTTTGCCCTTAAGAACAGTAAGGTAGCATTACTGTTTGTAGCAAATACAGTATCCATGGTATAGATTTATGGAAAATAGGAAACAAGGATGGAGCGAACTGATTGTTTTAGATGAACAAGGGAATTTAGCCTGGCCACATGGTGCCTTATAAAATATTTTTTAAAGCTGTGACCAGTAATGGCATATCAAATGTTCATTTATGCCCAATTTATTCCTAAATATATGTAACACATGAAATGAATAATATAAATTAAATTTCCTTCAAATTATCTTTGTGCTCATTCATTTATCCAATTTTTATTCCCTGGACACCTATTGTGTGCCAGGCATCCCCTGTGGCTTTAGGGATACAAGTAAGAACAAGTCTGACGTGGCTCCTGCCCTAAAATCTTCCTAAGCAAGCATAATGGCATTTTATAGGATCTATTCATCAGAGTCCTCACCAGCAGGGAATAGCCCCCATTTAGACCTTGTAACTCTTACAGACTGGTATATGATCTTTGTCCAAGGAAGCAGGTTGATTTCTATTTTTAATGATTTAAGCATATGCACACATAGGGCCATGTAGTCAGTGGTGCCACAAGCTATACTTCACCACTAATACCTATGTGTACATAAGTTTCAGTGCTGAAAATCCATGTGCAGTTCCTAATGTCAACATCTGAGTGTCACACATCTGGGAGTCACAGATAAGGCCTTTAAGTGAATCCAGTTGCTCCATAACCTATCATGTATCCATTACTTAGGAACCATAAATCTTCCTCAAGTCTATAGTCAACTGCAAAAGACTCAAGACCCTATCAATTTTTAGAAATAATATTAACAGTTCAACGAGTGAGATACAAAATATGACATTAGAGCACAGGGGTCTCTACCATTTAGGAACTTACGTTTTGAAAGTGTCAGTTACCAAAATATTTCCTACACATTTTAGTTCTGTGATTAAAGAAAGCAATTGTTATCTGACATGATAGCAATAACTCTTTACAGTCAAAAGGCAAGCACCCATCCATCACAGGCATCACCTACTTTGAAAGAAATAAAGGAAGGAAGGAAGGAAGGAAGGAAGGAAGGAAGGAAGAAAGAAAGAAAGAAAGAAAGAAAGAAAGAAAGAAAGAAAGAAAGAAAAAAGGACTTGGAGGTCATTTATAAAACAAAACAATATTAACCAGAAACATATGACAACAGAATTTACTCTGAAAGCACATATATATGAGACACTAAAAAATAAAGAGGTTATATTTAACCCCTAGAAAAATGTACATTTTTATTTGAATTTCATAGATCTAAGCAATTATGAAATGTTTACAATGAAATGCAATTTTTACAAAAGAAGAGGAAACATAGGTGTGGTTACTAATGACAATGACAAGAGAAATAAAAAATAGTAAAATAGTACACTTGGGGTCAAGTGGGAAGAAGAAGAAAATTAAGGCATAGGTTTTAAAAACTTAAAAACAGCAAATCCCTGGAAAAGAAAATGATAAAAGAATATATATATATATATATATATATATATATTCTTATATATATATATTCCATTTTTCCCCCTGCCAATGCCACTTACTCCAGGCAAAAAGAGAGAAGAAAGAAAGAAAGAAAGAAAGAAAGAAAGAAAGAAAGAAAGAAAAAGGGGAAAAGTAACAATGGATAAAAAGATAGGGAGACTATTTGATAAGCAATTCAAAAAATAAATTAAGAATAGGAGGGAAGAATTAAAAGGTAAGTTTCAATAAAAGAATTAACAACATGAAACGAAAATGCATTCACAACAAAATTTAGAAATGATCAAGAAGAAAAAAGAAACTCTTACTCTGGCCCTGTATCTGGAACTTATGGCATTATTTTTCTTTTATTGTAGCACAGACCCATTTCCAGATGATCAAGTAGGGAACTTTGAACCTTTTGATTATAAGCCTCTCTAAGCCTTTTACAATTGTGGCAGGTGAAGCAGGTAGTTTCATCTAAAGGACAGGCACAGGGTCCCAGCCTTTTGCTAAAAATTAAGAGTTGTTCTGACAATTGGGATGAATGGTGAATTCTGTTGTCACGGAGGCAAAATAAGCATGGGACTCCTTCCACTAGAAAAACGCATTTCCCAATTGTCATTAGTTCCAATGCCCAATTTGTCACTTCCATCGTGACATTATTTCTGAAGAAGCGTGTGTGATTATAAAGGTAATCTAATCTTCACCACAACAGCCATGGGAATAGAGATGCACGGGAGATGGTCACATGTGCTGGTGACTAACACCGTGTCCGGAGGCAGGCAGCTCTTGGATCAAATCCTGGCACCGTTATTCTTTACCTATTGTAGTGACCTCAGGTAATTTATTTGACCTTCCTGAAGCTCAAATTCCTCCCAGTTAAGATGCAAATAATATCTACATCACAGAGTTGTTGTCAGGATTAAACAATGTGAAATAGTTAAGTTGTCTGGCTACCCCCAAACAACGAAACCTATTTGTTTCTCTTTTTTCAAAATCAGTATTAATACCATTCACTAATATTAATACAGAGGAAAACAAGAAACCAGTAATTTTTTTCAGGGTCCATAATCAATGCTCATGATACTTACTAAAAAGCATTTCTTCAGAATAAAAATGATACTCATAATCATTGAATTACTAAAGATGTTCAACATGCCCCATGGTAAAAGGGTGAATGTGTTAAAAACACATACTTTATACTCCAAAACTGCTTGTCCAGTATGGAAGCTACTAGTTATATGTGGCAGCTAAACACCTGAAATTGACATATGCTTGTAAGTACAAGATACACACTCAATTTCAATGATTTAATACCAAAAAACAAATAAAATACAAAGACATCATGAATCATTTTTAACAATCGCACAGAGAAATTTTTTGGATGCACTAAGTTAAATAAATTATCAAAATTTATTTTGCCTATGTCTAACTTCTTTTACACAAAGCTCCTAGAAAATTTTAAATTATACATGTGGCTCATACTATATCTCTAGGAGAGCTGCTCGAAGCAATCTGTTGACACCAACATATACAATGGTTTTTCTGACACAGGATAAAGTCATCACAAACTGATAACTAAGACAATTGTGCAATTGTCTTGAGCATTTCTTGGATGCCCCTCAGTTATCTTCCCTCTGTGTTCCAGATCTTAGGAGACTTGAGGACAGATGTACTATTGGTTAAACTCCCAAATCTAATGTGGTATCTTCTCTGCATCATCGAACAAAGTGTAAGCCATTGTTTTATTCCTAACCACATTAATCCAAATGTTTTATTAAGGGAAGGGCTTCCCCCCCTTCCCTTCATTTTATTTATTTATTTTTTAATTTTTTTAAATTTTTTTAAAAAATTTATTTATTTTGGAGACAGAGCATGAGCAGGGGAGGGGCAGAGACAGAGGGAGACACCGAATCGGAAGCAGGCTCCAGGTTCTGAGCTGTCAGCACAGAGCTTGACGCGGGGCTTGAACTCAGGTACTGTGAGATCTTGACCTAAGCCAAAGTCGGACGCTCAACTGACTGAGCCACCCAGATGCCCCACCCTTCCCTTCATTTTAAAGAGCAATTGCAGTTTTCAGGAAATGCCACAACACTGGTGTGAAAGTGACCGGAGGCACAAGTATTCTTTGATGCCCTGGATGTCTAACCTCAACAAGGAAAGATGAAAGAAGATCCAGTGGTCGGGGTCTAGAGGATAGGATTCCATTGTTTTCCACCAAAGTCACACCAAACAAACCTCTCCCTTGCACAGCACCTCCTAACTCATCACATACACACTCTAACATACACAGGTACCTTTATCTTTCTCCGGGCCTTTACCCTGAGAGGAGGTATTATTATTCTCATCCAATAAATGAAGACACAAACTATGGGAAAATAAGTAACATGCTCAAAGAAACAGCGAGGCACAAGTAGAACAGTTCAGATTAGCCAACTCTACATCTCAAGCACACTGCTTTCTTGGGGGTGGAAAAGTACATTGGAAACCCACACCCTCAGAGATCTAAACGCTTGGCCTGTCCCCTGCACCACTTGTGATGTCCCATGGGTGACATGCATTGCTTAAAAGTAAATTCACCTTTTGACATGAGGTACTGTGCTAGGCAGACAGGAGGAATCAAACGCAGTTCCTACCCTTTAGTCACTCATAGACAAAGAAAGGCTCAAATAATGAGCCATACTCTAGTGTAGGTGAGAGTGGGCTCCAGCCTCTACCCCAAGCCCTTTGTCTCTTGGGTCCACCCTCATTCTTGGACCTGCCTCCTGAATAGCAGCAGCCAGTCTGAGATGATAGGAGGCCAACTTTTCTTCTCTCCTTCCAGGGGCTCCTGAAACTATCTGTTTTCAGAAGGAAGGCGGCCATGGGGCCCACTCCCTTCCCTGAAGCTGGCAGTGTATCTGGTTCTATCACCTGAGAAGGTCCTAGGGCTAACTGAAGATTACAAAGGCTTTAGAGCAGAGCCTCGCGTATCTGTTCTTTGTATAAAACTGAACCTGGAGTAAAGCACCACACTTAACAACCACCGCAATCAATAAATCATAGAACCCTGAAACACTGAAACAAATTCTACCAATTAAGCCAAGCAAGGACAGGCTCTACCGGAGGACTGGGAGAGAAAGGAGTGAGGGGTGGCAACTATCCTAGTGCAAATGTATTAGAAAAACAAAACAATTTACTTTCTCTACAACCTCATTCTCCCTTCCCTTTCCTTTTGTCTCTCCCTTTCTATTTCTATCACACACATGGACACACACACACATACACCGAGTCACACACACAAGAAGAAACCTCAATGTTAACCCCCAGTATTAACTTCTAGACACTTCCTCCCACTCTAACACAATAGAGACAACTCTGAGCACCAAGACTGTGGCAGGAAACAGAAAGGAAGAATAGGGTGCCCCTCACCTCCTTCTTGGGGTCCCACGCAAAATTTCAAGATGGATCAAGTGTGTCTTTCTTACCGTCCTCTTCTCTGTCCCTGCTGTCCCCTCCCAGGCACCCGACCTCCTGAGCCGTGGTAACCAGAGGCTCCACATTCCACCACTCCACTCCAGCCTCCCAATCCCCCAGGGGCTGAGCTCAAAAATTCCAAAGAGATTAATAGATAAAAAGATGCTACACTTTGCTATTTGAATGGTTTAGCAGTCCTTTAATCTCCTTAGATATATTTTCATTGTAAAATGAAACACATTGTATCCCACATTAACTTCTAATGGAAAGAATTTCAGGTGATGCAATTAAAAAAACAAAACAAAACAAAACATGTTTTCACCAGTCTTGGCATTGTGGGGGTGGGAGGGGAAGAAAAAATATTTGGGGGCAAGGGAGCCATCCACAGATGGACTGGAGATCCTCTGAGCTCCCCTAAACTGCTTTACTTTCCAAAGTTCCTCTCTGACCCTTGCTTGTGAGCAAAGATTCTCGGAAGGATTAATTCATTTGCCATTGCTGTTGGTTTTCTTTCTTCAGTCTCACTAAAGAGGAAGCAAGAGCTGACAGAGGTGGGTGACCTGTGTGGTTCAAAGGTGGAGGAACACAGTTAATCCTACAATGCTGGAGAAGGCAACATTTGCCCAATAATTAGTCTATGGGCAAATGAAGCCATATATGCAGAAATTTGATTTCATGTTCATCCATGACCCAGGTGTTTGTAACTCAAGGTTAAGCCTCCAAATAAAAGTTTCAACCATAGAGCTCCTTGATGCCTCTCTCCCCTTGGGGAAGTAGGGTGAGGAGGTAAGACTATCAAGAAATACTGTATTCTCAGAATCCCGTCTAGTAACACCAGACACTACCTTGCAGCCCCTGAGGCAGATCTTAACTCTGGAAGATAAGAACAAAAATAGGCCAGGGGTGGGGAAGCCTCGTGAACTCTAGTCCTCTCTTCCTTACCACCCCAAATGCTCAAGCTAAGCTTCAAGTGGTAGGGGAAAGAGCCGGGTTCTGGTCTCCCAAGCCTGTCCCCAGACTGAGAGATGGAAACTCAACCTGAAGTCAGACCTGAAGTCTGCAGGAGAAACCCCACATCTCTCAATACTCTTCATTTATAGAAATGTGGTAGCAGGATCAGGTTGGCCAGGCAGTTTGCAAAACAGGATTTCACAGGCACACAGAGGCACAGTGTGGCTACTTATCTAAACAAAAAAGCCTGAGCTACACCTGGGAACTGGGCCATAGCAAGCCTGACCCAAGGAACTAAATTCCCTGATGTCGGGAATGTCCAGTTAGAGTGAATGAGAGGCCTGCCTTTACGTTCTCCAACATGGGCTGCATTTAGATAAGTCTTCTTCACTCCCTCACTCCCCACTCCACCCCTGAGCCTGTCTTACAGCAAGTCCAAAATAAATGTTAGTTCAGTTCAACAAAAACGCTAATTCTAGCTAGAGGTTAATAACCACCATTAACAGGCAATGTCAGTTCTGGCTTTTTCCTGTGACTTCCCAGCTGAGTCTATCACATCACTGTAGCTCACTGCACCGCAGTGAGCATCGGCGTGCAAGAAAAGCTTTCTAAGAAACAATCCACACAAGTAGCCTTAGGAGCTTGCTCCATGTTCTCAAGGGGGAAGTGCACCAGACCTCAGGGCTGTGTGCAACCACTGTGGACAGACATTGTTAGTTTATCACTAGGAAGGCATCACAGTCCATTGGTGAAGACTCAAGTGGCTAGCAGCACTGTGCTCTGTGACTGTACGTATCCTGGGACCCTGGGGGTCTTACCTGCCATCCTACATGTTCTGCATGGAAGGACTGCAATATCTTTTCTAAATCAGAGCCACAAAATGTTCGGTGATCGTGAATTAAGAAAAAAAAATTTTTTTTTCTTTTAAGAAAAAAGTAGAATCTGTAAGTTTGATTATCACGGAAGAGTTCAAACACTGTTTGAATGTTAAACATTGTTTAAGTATCCTGTAGTTCAAAGCTAAATTTTTAAAGTTCTTTTCACAGTGGGTTATAAATGCATGTATTAAGTCTCAAGACTCGATGCCATGTTAAAACGACTATACTATAACTCATTAAGATTTCTGTCCTTCGTTGTATAAAATTTTATTCTAGAAGTTTCTGAGAAGATAATATTTCAGATAGTATTTAAGAGGAGATGTATTTGCTATTCCCCTCTCATTATCCTTTCTGGAAAAGCTATTTGCAACTCAGAGTCCCAAAAGTCAGAAAAAGAATCAATAAAAATTGCCTTCATAGTAACCATTGCTTCCTCATCTCAGGTTTTGAGCTTTGCCTAAATGTTGTTCTATCTAATTTAACAATTAAAATAAAAAATCTTTGATTGATTTCTCCAGTGTAGTGTTAAGGAAAGGTTAACTGTACTGAGGTTCACTAGCAAGAAATTAATAAAGGAATCAAGCACTCAGCTCTCAATAAGACAAGACTACCCAGATTTCTAGTGGGAATATTTCATAGCACAAGCATGTTTTCTTTGGGGAGTTTAACTCACCAAAATTATTAAAAATTGAGATCAAACACTGGTGCAAAACCCCAAAGGAAATCATACTAGAGTGGAGAGATTTTTATCAAATAAAAACCTGAAAAGGTGAAGTTTTTATAGTAAAAAATAAAAGGCTTCTCCTTACAAAAGGAAATCCTACTATGTTTAGGGATCAAACAGCAAAACATGTATGGATGTCTAATGTGTAAAAATCATCACTGTGAAGTGAATGCAGATTTCACAAAGCCAAGCTTCAAAAGACAAGCAGCCATCACCTAGACTAAAAGCCACTCTCATTCTTGTACCCAATAAATGCATCCACCGAGAGGTAACAGCAACCAAGCCCTGGAAAGGACTAACACTGGGGAAAGAAAAAGAAAAGAACACAAGGAGAGAGCAAGAAAGTCAAAAGCATAGTGTGTATTCTGCAGTTCCCTAAGGGTACACTGAGATGTCTGGATTGCAATACATAGGATATTATTATTGTGACTGAGATGAAGTTAATAAAACCCAGCATACAGACTGGGGAAACTCAGGTCCCCAACTGATGGAATACTTCCCAGACAAGATATTTTAGGTATATATGTACCTCCGCAATTTACAGCAATCACTTAAACGAGAACAAGAGAACAGAGAAAACTCATATATTATTTTTTCACTTTATGAGTCTAAGACATCCCCTTTGTAATTTATATAATTTCCAAGAGAAAATATTAAATTTAATATTTAAAAACCTAAAGAGATCACTTAAGCCACAACATATAAATCCATGAAGATCTTATTTTCATCCTTAATGTTATCCAAATGGTATCATCCAGCCATAGGAGGAATGTTATTCTGCTTTTAACAATCTTTGAGAAGTGTCATCCAAGCCCAAAGTGATTTTCCTCCCAGGGGAAAAAAAAAAAAGATAAATGATAAATCACAAAGGACAATACAACTTTCTACCTTCATTAAAGCAAAAGACCCTGGTAGAGTAGTGCACCTTTTTAAATCTGGGGTAATCCCAGGTATGAAACATCTCAGTCTCAACGATTCCACTTCCAGATCCCCTGGATTCGTAATTTCTTTAACTCTCAAATAACTTGAGCCACAAAATCAAGCATATTTATGTAGCCTCTGCCCCACCCCGAAAAGGCCACAGTTTCAAAGCAGACCCAATCTCACAAACTCAACACGAAATAACAGAAGGACGAGTCTTAAGATTTTTTTTTCAAAATCCACATTAAAGGAGAAAGGGGCTCCTTCTGGGGTGAACCCCAGTGTGGCCATGGTGCCCTGCCTGTCATGGTAAGAGCGGCCACTTTATCTTGGTACCACCACTGCCCGCATCTACATGAAGATGAAAAAAACTGTACCTAACAGTTCCCGTGAATATACATGCATCTCTTTATTTTGTTAACAGAAGTAAGATGGACAAATGATATGTTTTCAACGAGCAAGCCTGTGTTTATTATATATCTGAGAGGCTGGCGACAACAAAGACGACTTCGTGAGTTCTATCAAAGGGAAAAGAGAGCTGGACCCCAGAGGCTTTCCTTGGGTAAAGAGAACTGTCTCCCTCAAACTTGTTTTCCAGCTATACATCAATCTTCAATATAATTATGTTTGACAGAATATAAGCTCTTGGCAGTTAACTTGTTTACAATAAACGCTTAGTTTGGGTACATGGACTGTATTTCGGTTTTATAAATATCAAACACAAACCTACAACAGTTCCATTATGGGGCTGAGAATTATTTTGCTATAAATCTTTTTATTGGGGGGCCAAGGGAATTACTTTGCAGCTTGTTTTCCACTAACCACTTGGAATAGTGTGAAAAGAGGTACATTTATACACTGACCCTGTGCTAATTGGAATTCTATACATTTCCATGGGAGAGCATATAGTATCAGTCCTGAACATGCAGGTTGCCCCCCAACCCCGACATTGTTGTCATGATGGTAAAAAAAAAAAAAAAAATACACATGCAAGCAAAATGGTTCTTGCTATAGTTTTCATACAGTTCTGATTCTCCTCAAAGTCTCTTGGGAACTAATGGCCATTTGTGACAGCACTGGCAGGCCTTCAGTGGTGAGCTCCAGTTTGGGGGGGGTTTATAAGTTAGCTGTAAAAATGTGCTTAAGGCCCAAACTGACTATATGAATGGGCCTGTAAAAAGAGTTAGTTTTGCTGAATGTTACCTGGAGATTCATTTGAGAAGGGAAAAAAAAAAAAAAAAAATCAGGATCACCTTATTTACTCTTGTAAAGTGCCTTTACTTGGGTCTTAAATGTGTGTATAACTTACTTTCAGAGAACAATTTGCTCCTCTTATACCCCCTCGAAAATAAAGGGTGTTCAGTCTTCTAATACCACACCTGCCACATCTATAGCACAAAACCTTGTCTGAATGGAGCCTGGGAAGCTGAACGCCAGACAAAGCTTCAGGGGTACCCTGGCTTAGCCCCACTCCGTGAACACTCTTCTCCAGCATGCACCTTCATTAGCAAGCAGCATGCCTTCTGGGGTTCAGATGAGGACGATTCGTCCTTGCAGAGTTTCCTCACTTGTTTTTAATTTCACAATGACCTTGTAATCAGATTCCTATAATAGTTCAACTCTAATACGGTACTAATATTCAGAAAATACTCATTTTTAATTTTCCAAAATACCTACTACTGGGGAATTCAGGCACTTTATTGTTTAACAGTGAGATTCCAACTTCTTTCCTTCTAGTCAATGCTACAATTTCAGGTGACATAAAATAAAGAATTTTTTTGTCTCTCCCCTTCTGATAAAGACCTGAAACTGATTTATAAGTTTCAAGAGTCATCAAATAGGATTTTATTAAAAATTTTACCACATAACTTTCATACATGAGAAAGAGAAAGAGGAAAAATATTTTCATTGCATTATCAGCCCCACAGGTCTTTCTTGTTAATATCAAAAGCACTAGTTTACAGTGTGAACTAATGGAAAATTGTTAAATTCACCTAAAATAATCAATCTTTTTTTTTTATTATTTAAATAAGCCCTTTTAAGACTTTGACTATTTAACTGCTATTTACTCAGGGAAGGGGAGACATGGAGAAGGAGACTGTACAAAAAAAGAAAAAAACTTTTTTAATTGTACAACAAAAATTCCCTCCAAGGCAAAAAGACATTATGCCAAGTTCCACCCAGAATTAATGTTTAGGTTTAAATTATAAAGTCCAGAAAAAAACAGAACCACTAATAGACCCTTAAAGCTCGTGGCATTCGTCACCGCTGTTAGGTTATGTAGATGCTAAAATTGAAAAACCCTTTGCTGACAAAAGTATTTTAATGAAGGTGCTATTAAGTAGACTCTCTGAACTGAATTTAAACAAAACAAAACAACAACAAAAAAGCCTTTTGAGCTGTTTGATATAAATTCCACTCTAAAGGGGATTATGCTTGGGACAGTTCTGGGATTATGAGACCTCCACCAGTAAGGGTTTACTGCCTATCTTATTCCTTTCATTTTAACATTCTCAGAAAGATTTTTAAATATTGAACCCAAGAAAATTCTTAGCTACAGATCAAAGAAATGTTCTCCTCTAACCCTGCTAAGGTTGTCCAAACTTTGGGCTCCAAATACTCTGATGGCCAACATTGTTTGTGGTTTTAGCATCCCTGCAATGAGCAGGGGTTAACTCCACTGTCTGGCTAAGTCCACTGACATCACCAAAGTTGCCAGGAGCTCACAGTTTCTATGAATAGAGTAAGAAATACAGCCCAGAGTGAAAGAAAACTAGCCACTGATTTTGGCTGCTGCCGGCCAGCTCACTCTGAGTTGCCAAAAGCTCCACTCTGGGGAAAGAGGCAGGGAGGTTGAGCAGTGTGAAGGATCATGGACTTAATAATGGTTCCGATGATGGCCAATGGAGGCCAGAGCCTATATATATATCTCAAGTGACAGTCTATGCTGCCTGAGTGAATGTCAGTGATGTGTACACGTGGAAACTCAGGGTCCCCCCACCGACCCCACGTGTGCTGAGAAGAAATAAGGGTGCTCATTATCCACCTTCAACTCTCTCTCCCCCTTCAGCCTGGTTATGCCTTCCAGAGGAGGAACAGCAGGTCCAGGATCACACCTAACCTTTACCAGGGCGAGCTCCGTCATCGGAGAAACAGTCATCATGTTTGTCTTTCATTTACAGAGGTTTAAAAGAAAGGTGGGGGAAGGGAGTTATACCTCAGGTAGAATATAAGAAAATGTGATTGCCCTTCTCAAACTGCATATAAAGACAAAATCAATGAGCACTTTTAATTGTCTCCTGAGCAACCACCTCCCAGGGGCTCCTTTAGGAACTTCCCAGGGAGGAGAAAGAACAAAATGGTCTCTCCCAAAACAGATTTTAGCTAATAAACACAGCAAAGTATGTGAAAAGCATTTCAGTTATTCTGCATCCTCTCCAAGACTAAAAATTTGTACATTGTGTGACAGGTCCACCTCATTTTTCTTAATGATGTTTTTATTATTCTTTCACTCAATTAAAGCAGAAATGGATATTGCATCTTCTGACTGTATAATTGTTATTGTAATCTGTTTTCGATCACTGCTTGGGAAATGGGTCCAAAACAACATAAACTCTCCACTGTCTCAGAAGGCAAGTCATTTTCTTTTACTACGACACTTAAAGAGACATTTATCATGCTGCTCTGTTCACATCTTTGGATTATGATAAAAGAAAGTTCTTGTTCTGTTAACCAAAAAAATATAATGTTTTGAAAACACTGCTATGTAAACAGTTTTGACATGAATGCGTTTTCCTAATAAACTATCAATTTTGCCTTTCCTTATACATATAAAGAATTGGAACAAATGCAATAAAAATATGCAATTTTAACACAGGGACCAATCAGGAAATTTGAAAATCAATCATATTCAGTTATAAAAGAACTGATACACTCGTTTTCCAGCCAAATAGAAAAACAAGTAAAAAACAAATTTTTTTAAAGAAAGAAAAAGATATCTCTGCTTAATGTGATGAAATTAAAATTGTTTCTATGAAAAATGCAAATCACCTCTGTTAAATCTTAGTGCTTTGGAAACACTTGCTCTAACCAGAGTCTTATTAATTTTTTTTTTTTTTCATATCTGTGCAAGTCTTCAACACATAAAGTCTCTGAGCTGCTGGGCACATTTCAGTAACTGTGTAACCATAAGTGGGCACGAAACAGTCTGGTGAGAAATGCATACTTTTTGATAAGCTTGCAGTGTTTCCTCTGAACTTTCTAATCTTTGTTGTTATGTTAAATGCTATCATTTAATAACCCACTGTGCTAAGACAGAACTCCATTCCAATGATAAGACAACTAGTGAAGGGCAGATCCAAATTTGCCTTATACCGTGAGCAACTAAAATTGAAATCTACTTCCCTTAGAGTTTTACTATCCTAATGTGTCATAACCACAAATAAAGAACATTCTTCATACAATATGACTGCCCTAATTTGCTGATAACTTCATTGCAAGGTTCAAATTCTTGAAATTTCTATTAATGCTTTTTTTCTTCATCTTAAGCATTTGCCAAACTAGTAACTAAAATATTCACTAGTTTATTTTTTAAGTTTTAAAGGTACACACATCAGTGAAAATGGAAAAAATACATCCCATAAACCCCACTGCCATAATTATATGTCTAAGGCAATTTACTCCATATTAGGTCATTTTTACCTAGTTTTTTAAAAAAAAAATCTGGAAGAAGTAAAACTTTGTAAGTGAGAAGAGAAAGACAGAAGTGGTGGAAGACAATTTCTGATGCAGGCTTTCACTTAATTATACTGATTTTGCCACAATTCTTAAAATCACTTGCTATTAAACAGCAAAACAATTCTGCTAATTGAAAACAACAACAACAACAAAATTACAGAGATACAGTTCCATGCTTTTGAAAACTCCACCATGGAACATTTTTACATAAACACTGTGTAGCATGAAGTGCTTGTGAGGCTTGTTTCATGCAAAAGAAGAAAATAAATGTTTGGCTGATCACTGACAATACGGGAACCAATGTGACTTCAGAAAATGGAAAATAACATGCTATAGGGGCTCCGTCTGTGCTTTTTTGGAAGTCTGTAAGTACTCAACTGGCTTTTGTTTTAACTCATACCTCAATTCCTCTCAGGGCCGTCTACTTGGACTTTGAAATATCTATTGTGTTACCCGTAAGTAGTAGGATGATGAATCCTTTGTATATAAAAATCCATTTTTAACACATAGACATTCTCAAACCTCTATTGCACTTTAAAATAAAAGGAATTCACAACTCTCTTTACTGGCACCCTAAATTAATGCTAGAGAGCAGTGGTGATTGGAAGTGAGAAAGGCCCCACATAATCAAAGTCAGCAGAGGGAAATCACTCATTTTAAAATCACTATAAAGAAAAGAATGGAAGCAAAAAAGGCTAACTCTCTTCATTTGCTGAGCTATGCATAAAGGTCTTCTACTTGAAACCATTTTCACTTGTTTCTTTCTCTTTTTCCTTTCTCTTTCTTTCTTTCTTTCTTTCTTCCTTTCTTTCTTTCTTAAAAAATAATGAGTTAAAATGTATGGGTTAGATCCAATATTTCACTGCTGTTCTTACTCTTGGGGAGTAGGGGGTGGGGTGGGGAACGTGCTGCCAAAGCTTCTGAAAAGAGAGTTTGGGCTGCTAATTTTCCGTTCACAAAATCTAAATTCCCCTTATGCATCTCACACAACTCATGAAATAATATGAAACAGTATTATATCACTGCAAATTGAGACATTTTTATCAAAATAAAGAGTGATGATGCCAACATTTCATTTGTCATTCCCCACTTGTCACTTTTCACTGACAAACTGTTACACATACAACTTTTGTCAAATGCTCCATCTTTAAATATGTTCCAAAATGCCATTGTATCTCAGCACTCTTATAAGGAAGACAGCAAAAACCACTATGTTACCACACATTAGTTACATAGGTTAAAAAAAAAAAAAAACCCTACTTATTAAATAAGATAGAGGATTTTTTATTAATTCACATGCTATGTGGGATAAAGTTTAGATTCCTGAAAAAAAAACAAAAAAAAAAAATTATGAATGTATTTTATTTACCTAATGTGAGATTATTAGTTACAAGAAACTTTGTTAATGGTGAAGAATAGGTTCCTTTTTAGCAACAGAAACCTAAACTCTCTAAAATGACCTAAAAAATAATAGAGTTTAGAACTCATCTAGCCCTGTTAATGTCTTTTTTACAAATGCATGTAAAGTCTCTACACTGAAGTCTCTTTTCAAAAAAAGAAAACTAAAGGTTTTAAATGATCAAAGTAGAACCACTACACTTGACTGCTTATGAGATATATTTTGCCAGATATACCAAATAATTACCCTGCCTTTCCTGGACTAAAACTGATTTCCATATTCTTAAAATAATGCAAATTCATATTCCTAGACCTCTAATAAATGATAATAAGTCTTTTTATATATACATAAATATAATATATATACAAGATATCTAAGACGTACAGACTGATTCTAGTCACAACCCCCTGGGAAAAGATTATATTGCTTATTTTCTACAGGGGTTAAAAAACAAATGTCTTAAGGGACATCTATGTAGTTCCAACACACACACACACATACACACACATTTCATTGCAGATGATCTTGAATATATAATGGTCAGTGGGTTTCTGCTGATGGAACACAAGGCTTCCAAAATTACTTGAAACATCAAATTATGCTCAGGACTTTGAGGGGCGGATACCCTATGTTCTGTTTAATGTGTATGTTCCATTGCATATATTTTTTTAACCAAGTATATCTTTATTTTAATAACAGGCCAAGGACTAAAAACACTTTAGAAAAGGGCTATTTTTCTACCTCAGCAAAACTACAGAGGACATGCTAGATTGTTGGATGACCCCAAAGCCTAAGTTCATTCTATTTAAAAGATCTCAAACCCTTAAAAAAAAAAAAAAAATGTAGAATGTAAAAGGGAAATACAATCTTTTCTCTTTGGAAGTAATAACATGAGGCCTCCCTACAAGCAAAATGGTGTTCATCCTTGGCTAAAATGAATTTAATGGGTTTTCGTCATTTTACCCAGGTTGACAATATGTGTCTAAATTTCCAAGTATTTTATACATTTCAATACATCAATATCTATACTCTTTCATAGCTGTACTCCCTTCAAAGAGTAAAATGTCTGCCTACACTGCTAATATGGTGACTGCACCTGACCTGAACTGCATTTCTTTTAATAGAAAAGGAAATGTTCCACATGTAGACAATTAAACTAACTGTTGTTGTAGACAATGTTCAGCTCTAAATGAGGCCCTGCCCAACAATCGTGATCACATTTGCTTCCCTATTTGAATACATCAGTGTGTATTGCATAATGATTTTTTTCCCCTTGTAACAAGACAGTTATGTTCTTCAAAGGGCTGCCTATTAGCAAGAAGAATAGGCCTACTTTGGGTCAACTAGTTATAAGACAACTTTAACAGGCAATTCCTCAACAAGATTAAATCATGATTTTAAAAACAAATTATTTTTCAGGAAAAAAAAAGGAAATTTTTTTCAAAAAACAGCAACCATCTCTAAAAGATATTCATGGTGTTCAAACATTTTCCCCCCAAAAGCCTAGAACATTTAACACCAAAAAAAAATGATCAAAATTCATAGGAAAATGAAAAATATCAAAAAGATTTCTGATGTTTAATGCCTCCTATCAGCAAATACACCATCTGGTATACTCAAGCGCTGTTCATTCAGTTTAAATAAAGCTGTCTGAAAGTTTTTCTTTAAGCCAAACATTTAAAAATGAAAATGCTTGTGTTAACAATGAATGAAGCACAATAATTTATTGCTATTAAAGCACAACTGGCCAGCGCCTTTCAGCAGTCCAGGAGGAAAGCAGAGAGCTTCGCTTCCTCTGCAAACTTGATTGGCATCACTTTCATTTTATGCTGTAGGTTTCGTGGCTGAAGCATTACACACAGCAGAACCTTTTAGGTACTTATGTTAATGGTGGCAAAAAGGATCATCTGATTCTTATTTTCGTCACCCTTAATAATCTTCTCTTTTTCTAAATCTTCAAATAGATCTGTAAGTTTTAATCAACAATTTCACAAATATAAATTTCCCCACCATTAATCATCCTTTTTCAAAATCCTTATGGAGTGAATTACTAGCTGAGAGGGGACGCCAATTCTAGTAAGTGAATGTTACCCAGCAGGGATATAAAGCTGTCAACACCACGGTGCTCTTGCTTGCTCTAAACTCTCTCCCAGCCTTCCTATGTTTTTTAAAGAGATATTAGCCTTTTTTTTTTTTTTTTTTTTTTTTGCCTAGGGACTTTCTATAAAAGCTGACTGTCATACACATCTGAGCACTTATTTTATTACATACATGCTTTAAAACATAACTTAGATAAGAACAAACACATCCTAGAAGGTGTTGGAAAGACAAAGCAAAACTGATCTATGTTCTAATAGTCTTCTAAAGCTAACCACATTGTAAACAGCACACTAACTTTTAAGTCCCCTATTAAAACGCAACCTTGAGGACTGTGATAGTGTATCTACCACCTCAACTAGTCAAATCCAGACACTAAAATAATTTTTTTTAACAAACACATTCTCACCAAAAAACATACCAAACTCTCTGTCTAAAACCGTAGAATAAGGGCAACAGAATTTACTATTACAACTAAGGCATTCAGAAACATTTATTCACCTCACTGTTTATCAAAAGCAGGAAGATAAACTGCCATATTATTGGGCAACCAATTAACTTAATGATCTCCCCATTTTTAGAGGGAAAGCTTTTAAGAAAGAGAATCACTAAAGATTAACAAATGCGTCCTATCAAATTTTGAGCCCTATTTTTAAACCATCTCCATAACATTGACAAGACTGCAATATATCTGAAAATGGTAATAAATGATATAGAGCTATAAATATTTTGTAGTTGTCTATGTTTATTATATTGCTTCATAAAGAAAATTTAAACAAAAGAAGGTAGGGTGATAGAAATATAATCTATTTTATACTTAACCTGTTCAAAAAAAAAAAAAAAAGTCTTTCAATGACAAAGAACTTCTAACTAGAAATGTATTTTAAACATTTTTAAAAATTTTAAATTTTTTTTAAAGGCTTTGCTTTTCTCCCATCTATATACATGATTAAAAGTTACAAAGAAATGAAATTGTTACCAGCTCAACATACATTAGGAAACCATATAAACTTAAACCCCTCCAAAAATATTAACATTCAATAAAAAACTTTACAGTCAAAATTTTATGTTCTTATATTTTAAAGTTTTCTAAATTAAAATCTTTCTAAATAATCTACTATGCTATACAGAATACAATCTTTCTATAAATTTTTTTAAAACTCACCATATGTAAACTCTTTTAACCACTTCACTAGTAAGTATTAAACACAGTACTTACTGAGACAAGCTAATAGCATCTCTATTTTCACTTTGGAAAGCAACTAATAAGGCCTTTGACATGACTACATTAAAGCTCAGTAAAAGTGACGAAAGCAGCTTGTTGAAACAAACCTATTATTCCTCTTGAAGACTTAATTTCACTTTATACCAGATTTATAATAAGTGGTCAAATGTGAATTATAGTCTCAGAAAATAAGAAACGCTACCACTGTTTCACACTAAATTTAGGTATTCCTGGTCAACAAAATTAGGGAGTTTCTTTCACAGTTCAATATGATGTAGGAATAAAGAAAACACTTTTTTTTCTAAGGAATCACAATTGTTAACAATTACGTTCTAAAATGTTTAGAGACTTCTTTCAATTCAGTGAATTTTAGCAGGTCTTCAGAAAGAAACCAAAATTCTACGTCCAAGTTTTTTCTTTATGCATAAGGCCACTTTGAGAACACATCTCCTCCTCTAATGATTTCCAAGTTTTTCAATCAAATAGTATCAGCACTCGCATCATCTTACACTTGGTTTTACCATATTTGCTATATATTTTTCTTTCTCATATGCATATACTAAAATGTTACAAAAAGTCTGAAGTTATTGTTCCAGTCTCAAGATAGCACAATAAACACAAATTTTAAAAAGTGGGTCACAGAACTATCAAGTTATCTTTTGCTTCATCGAAGTGTATCTTTAAGCCCCTAAAAATAAAAGGTGCATAAGCCACAATGTATAGCCAAATCATTTTTTAAAGCTTTAAAAATTGTGAGAATGGGTGCTTCTCAAGGGAGATGATTAATATAAGGAACTAAGGCAAACCATTCTGAATGTCTACGGTGAAGAAATAATAATAGCAAACTAAGTAAAAATAGAAACGTGTTATTTTATAAAATGTCTTTTAACTCTTTAAAAGGGTATGGACGTTTAGACTTAAGTCTTTACTTTGAAATACAAACTATGGCTATTTAGAACATGGGGTTGGAGTTTATCACTAAGTTTTGCCATGGTTTTGTATCATTTCAGGTGGGCTCATATGAAGAATTATGTTAAGTAAGCTACTGCTGAAAATATTAGGGGGGAAACCTCTAGAAGCAAAAAAGATTTAAACTAGTGATTTATCTCAAACACAAAAAAACTGCATGCCATGTTGAATTGTGCATTTTGTATGCCAAAACAACTAAGCAAACAGCACATAAGCCTCAACATATTTTAATAATATTTAACTTTCGTACATATCGCTTTATAAAATTATTTTTCCTGACCACATTAAAGGAAAGTGGTTGTTTAAGTAGTAAAATCTCCAAAAAGTTTTCTTTAAATAATATTAAATTCTTGGAAAGGTAAACAGCATGTAGCCATTAGGACTACTTTGCTATTTTTTACCTGTTCTGCTGTAATTCATAACAAACCTACAAACGCGTAGGACTTTAAACTGTTTAGAAAATGGTGACCTTAAAGCTTCTAAGGGCCTGGCAGATTTCATGATGCTTCTTTATTTCCCACTTGAACTGTGGCAGGAAATATTCCCAGTTGTTACTAATTTATCTCGAAGGACTGTCCTAACTACAAAGTAACACCAACACTCCTGCTCCTGGGCATTAAAGACTAGTCCACAAAAGCGATCGCACCTCAACTTCATCTCTACAACAGATACTCTGAGGCAAAGCAAAAGAGTTAAATCACTAAAAAGCTCTCTAGGAAAATCTAGAAACAGTTAGCTGGCTGTGACATAAACCTGCCAACACCTCAGCACACAGTGGCAAAGTGCCCAAAAAATGCCACCCTCTGGGTAAACCACTTTCTTGTTTTAACTCTACATGAAGCTACCAGTTGCAGATGAGAGGCGACGGGGGCATTATTTGGCAACCTGGAATTCACTTCCTGTAATCCTACACCGCGACAGCGCCTAATCAACCTGAACCCTGACACCCGGGCCATTATCGCCGGGCCGCGGGGCTGCGCGCGCCTCCCCGCTCCGGGCTGTTACCTCCCACGGCCTTGGCCACGGCGCCGTTGGGCCTCCCGCGGGCTCCCATGGGGCTGCCGTTCTGCTCCAGCCGGGCCACCTTCACCGGGGGAGGCCCCTTGACGTCGGGGCTGCCGCTCCGCCGGTCGGGGCTGTCCCGCAGACACGGGCTCTCGCTCCGCCGCTCCATGCTGCTCCGACTCGGAGACAAAGTTCCCACCGGCAGGTCGCAATAAAACGCGCAGGGACCTAGGGAGGGGGCGGGGGGGAGGGAAGGGGGAGGGAAAAAAAAAGAGGGAAAACCGCTCACACACGTGATAGACGTTCAGGCCAGTGGCAGAGCGCTGCACCAAGCCACACAAACTTCCTCCCACGCTGCCCGAGGGGCCCGAGCGGGGAAGCGGGTCCCCACCTTACACTGGGCGGCCAAAGGAAGCTCGAGGTGCTGCGACACTGCCCAGTTGCTCTCCAGAAGTTAGCCCTCGGTGACGGTTACCACGCCAGCGCCCAGGGGCGCCCAGAAGTGGCCCATTCATTGGGACAGGGTTGGCATACGCCGTTCTCAGATGAGACAGCCTCGCCGTGTGGGGGTCAGTGTTGCAGAAGAAGTGAACTTCATAAAAAGGCATCTCACCCACTCGAGGAAGGGATAGGGGATGTACACAAGTCCGTAAGAAACCGAATTAACCACATGATGAATGTGCCGTGAATGGCGGGGCAGGAGCCAAAGGCCTGCCTTAAGGACTCCTTGAATCCCTGCTTTTTATCTTTACCGAGCAAGTCTTGAGACACAAACACACTTTGCACAAAACCAACCCTCATTCCACATTAATAAGCATCCCAAAACATTTGGAGGTATTCACCAGAATACTCTCCAGAATAACCTTCATCACAGTGGAGGGGGCTACAATCATTATTTTGGAATGTTCTTATCTTCTTCCGATCCTAAGTGATTTTTTAAAAAGCTCTTCAGCATAAAACACAAAAGCAAAAAGCATCTAAATTATTAGGTTAAGAAGCAACCTTCATCAACCCCAATTTAAAATTTTTTCCAAAAAGTTTTCCTCTGGGTCTCTTGGCTGGCAGTGCGCTCCTCAAGGAACCCGCAGATCTCGGCACCCCTGGATTTTTTTTTGGGGGGGGGCGGCAGAAGAGGAGGAAACACCTGATGAAACTGCACTCACATTGTCACTGACATCCCCGAGAAGCAGGAACCCTGCACAACAAAGTGCGCTAGGAATCCTCGCTGGCGGTCTCGCCGTGGGAGAAGCCGCATGTCAAGGAGACATGGTGGGGGTGGCAGAGGGGAGGTGAGAGAAGAGACGAGAAAGATGCAGAGACAGAGCGGAAGGGCTGCCCTACTCCCTCTGCTACGCTGTCCGAGAGGGCGAGCGCTGCCGGGAGGGAACTTAGCCGGACCCGGGGCTTTCCCCGAACTCCCGAGCTTGGAGTGGGAGTCCTCGCCCGGCGTACTTACTGCTCACAGTCTGTCTGTAACTTGGCTGGCTGAGGCTCTGTCCATGGAGCAAAAGTAGAGAATCCAGGGTGGAAAGTTTCTGGTGCGTCGCCTTGCAGTGTTCTCCTAGTCTTCTTTCCTCTTTACTCCTTCCCCTTTTCCTCTTTCCCAGGTCCTAACGTTTAAGGTCCTGGGTCAGGGTGTCTTCTAGTGCAGAGATGGTTGTTATGATGATGATGATTGGGGGGGGGGAGGGGGGTAGGGGGAGGAGGAGAGGGAAAGGAGGGTTCCTCCAAAGGGGCACCCGAGCGAGCGGGGGAGGAGACGGCGGAGGAGGGGAAAAGAGGGAAGGAGGCTGAAAAAGCCTTTTCACACCTTCGGGAAGGAGACCCGTTCTGGAGAGAAAGGGCTGAGGACTGGGAGGAGGCGGAGGCGGGCCGGTGCTGCCGCTTCGCAGGTCTGCTAGTTCGCGAGGAGGCGCGGCCGGAGCCTTAGGGCCGGTGTCACCCAGAGCCAAGAAGGCGCAGGGACCCGGGACCGCACGCGGGAGGAAACGCGGCGTCTGCCCAAGCTGTCACCTCCAGCCTCTCCCCTCTCGGCCGCCGCCGCCAGCAGCCGGAGCCGGACTCACTGACAAGCCGCAGAGAGAGATACACTGAGAGGGAGATGATTATTAGTTGCGTTGAGTCATCAGGCAAAGTGAGTCCTTTTGGGTTGTCCTCGGTTTCCGATTTCTCCCCCTCCCCCTTTCCGTCCCCAAATCTAGCGCCTTCAAAATAATAATTTGGGGTGGGGGTAGGGGAAGTCTCTGGGTTATTTCGGGATGGAGGTTGGGGGGGAAAGATCTAAACCCAAGCCAGACTGGTCCACCGCAATGAAGGAGGAGAGTGGGGGGCGGGGAGGAGGGCTGGGGAGGTTGCGGGGGGAGGGGGGCCCCGCCTGGCAGGAAATTAAACATCAATCAATCAATCGCTGTGAGCCCGGCGACCCAAACAGCGGCGGGGCTGCGGAGGAGGCAGAAGGGACTGGCGAGGGGCGGGTGGGAGGCAGGGAGGAGGGTAGAGAAGGAAGGGGAGAGTCGGCGGTGGCAGAGAGGTGGGGCGAGGACCGCGCGCGTCGGGCGGCAGAGGACCGATGGCAGAGAACCGAGTGCCGCGCGAGGCGGTGGCCGAGGCCGGTGGGTGCGCCCGGGTGCAGGCGGGCGCTGGGGCTCGGGTCTGGTCCTCCTCCTTGTGGCGGGTCCAGGGCGCGGCCGCCTCGCCCAGCCCCGAGGCGCACTCGTCCCGGCGCGGAGGCGGCGGCGACACGGCAGGCGCTGGTTGCCTCGTTTCCCGGCGGAGGCGCAGACCGACGCGCAGTAGGCAACCACGGCTGCCTCGGCTCCCGGTTCGGCTAACTGCGCGGAGTACTTTCGACTTTGGAGATAGGAGGGCTATCGCCTCCCCCACCCACCGCCTCCGCCCACCACCCACCGCCTCCGCCCCTCCGAGCAACTTTTCCCGATGCCTGTGAGCTCCCCCTTCGCGCAGAGCCGGCCGTCCGGGCCCGCCGCGCCGCCGCACGCGCGGGGAAGGCCGCTTCTCTCTCAGAGCCGACGCGGCTGTGGGTCCAGAACAATAGCCCGGGTGTCCTGAGTGGCAGGAGTACCAGCACTGCCCGCCGGGCTGCGGGTGGGACAGGAGAGGGGGCTGCGTGGGGGGCGCAGGGCGGGGGGCATCCCTGGATGACGTCCCTGGAGCGCTCGCAGCGCCGGCGACATCTCGAGCAGCTCAGCCCGGGCCGCCTGGAGGCCGTGACGCGGAGGCAGTGAGGGCGGTGGGGCTGCCTGTCCTCCGGCTGCGGGTCTGGGACTCCTGGGACCCCAGGCGGCTCAGGCACTAGGCTTCGCGCGCGGGCAGAGTGTGCGGTGAGGACCCGGTCTCCTCGTCCCGGGGGAGGCCGCGCGGGGGCGTCCACAGCAGGTCCCGCGAAGGTGTAACTGAGCCACAAACTTTTGCCGACTCCCGCGGCCGCAGCCGCCCGCAGCCCGACTCCAGCCGCGGTGTTCATTTAAGGTGGCGCGAGCACTAGCCTAGCAGGCCGAGCTCCGTCCGCGCTTTTGTCCCTGAGGTCCCGCTTGGGCGCGGGACCTCCTTAAAGAAAAGCACGTGGGCAGGGGCCGCGGCCCCCGCAAGCCGCCTCGGGCGCCGGCTTACACTCGCAGTCCGGACCTGTGGCGGGAAAATGAGGACGCGTCCCCGCCCGCCTTGAGGCCAGTGAAGCCCCTCTGCTGGCGGCACCGCCAATCCCTACCGCACACCTTGTGTCTCCTACCTAAACCCCCGGACCCGGAGGACTCCCAACCATCTCGCTGCCTGAGCCGCCAGTCCCCCTTAAGAAGTGTTGGCTGTACGGCGGCGCCAGAGGGCCAAACTAAATTCGTTTTTGGGAAACGCGCTCGGGTGGTAATTCTGGAAATCTTGGGCTGGTGCACAGACAGGGGGAAGCCGCGTCAGCCTAGTGTGCCCGGAGGTAGGCCGCCGTCCACTCGCCGCACCTACCCGGTGGGCGGCGTGCGCGCAGCCATTCCCTCAAAAGCAGAGGCCTGGGAGGCGGGGGAGCCTCTGGAAGAGAAAGGGTCCCAGAAACTAAACCTGCCCCGGCCTCTGTCTCAACGCCCAGATCCCGGAGAATCCCGCACCCAGGCGCCGCCCACCAAGTTCCAAAGGAGTCCTAGGCGACCCGGGAGGCTGTCGGAGCCCAGCCGAGAAAGGAAGTGAGGCTTGATAGTAAATCTTCGGGGAGCCACCCTGGGAGTTTTAGGCAGCATTTTCTTTTCCCTGCTTTTTATTCCCCAAATCCCATCTCCCCCACTTCCCTGAGCGAACGGGTTAGAGAAAATGCACAATTCGAAGTCTGTGAGAACAAAGTGGCTCGAGTAAACCAACTCGTGGTAGCTAAGGTTTTTGGCTGCAAAGAAACAAACTGTAAGTTTGATCAACAAACTTTTTTTTTTTTAATCTGTAGTTTCACGTCGGAATGGGAAGGGGGTTTTGCAAAAAACAACTACCACTGTCAGAGTTTGAGCCCATTTTCAAAATGGGGAAAGACGCAATTCTTACAAATATCTTAACAACGATAATAATGCTGTTTCTTTCCTTACCTTGGTGTTGAACTGCAGAATCCTCCTCCGGATCAGTGTCCAGGAACTTAGAAGAAATGGTGATATTAGGACTTCAGTACTTCTGGAAAAAAAAAATGCAAATGGTTTAGCCAGGATCTTTCCTGTCTGATTCGTCACTATTATTATATCTGATGATGCGAATGGTTGGAGCGATTCAATCTTAAGTCATTAATGAGCTATTTTATAAACACCACTGTCTGAAGATCTTCATTTACATTTTGCGAAGGATCACTTCGCTAACCTCACATGCTTATGTCAACAGCATGAGTAGGAGACTTCAGTCACACTCATAAACAACACAGCGGTATTGTTAATGGGTTAATATTTTATAAAGCGTAAATATTTTATTATGTTTTGAAAGGAACTATTGATTCTAAATTATTAAACCCCTGAGAAGGGTGATTTAAATAAAGTATACAATTAAGTACAATTAAATGTACATTGTGGCTAGTTTGTTTTCAGATTCTGCACCCTTTTTAAATTAATTGATTTTCTCATTAGTGGAGTTTCTTCTTGTCCGTTTTTGATAATGAACAAAGCTATCATTTTGGGCAAAAGAACTCAACACATAAAGGTGCATTTAACATAAAGGAAAATACCAAAAACTATGGGTTATTACTAGAAATGTATTTTGAATATTTGTAGATTTATATTTAGTAACACATTTTACAAATTTCTTTCAATTAAAAAAAAGAGAATTCTAGGAAGTTTTGTGATATATGCCCCGTGTGCGGGGGTTTTTTTCCCCTTGAGTTTTGTCCCTAATAAAGGCCTTTTCTGTTTCAAATTACATAAGCTTTTTACTGCACGACTTTTGTATTGACCTAATTTCGACTGAAGTAAGCAATTATTTTCAGCATGTTTAATTTTTACAATAAGAAATTTTAAATAACGTTTTTATCTTTTGCTAAAATTTTCCACTTTTTAAAACTAAATAAATTATGATTCAAAAGTTTTGTTTGGTTTCGTTTTATATTCCTCAAGTAGTTTACTTCCAAACATTTTTAAACAAAATCACACTCAATAAAAGAATTGGTTTTCATTACTTTTTTAAAAAATAATTTTATCCAAAACGCATTTGTGCACAGATAGTTTGCTCCAGTGCTCAAACCATAAAGTTCATGTTGGGGGACATTTTTATCCCTCAACTTGCTTCTCACTGACGTTTTTTGTCAGGAATCTACTACGACGTCTTCCCCTCTCCTCCCCCACCCCCAATTTTTTCATATGTCATTTAGTCAAAGGTCGCCTGTCTTTCATAATCACACGGAGATTTGTTATTTTAAAAATCAACGGATCTTTATGCGCTGGGCTTAAATATGCATGTTTTTTCTAATTTCCATGTTCTCCCCTTTTCTCTCTATCTCTTGTCAGGCCTTTCTTCTCCTTTTATGGCCTGCACTTTTACTGACATTTCTTGATTTCACCCTCTCTCCACACCGAGGTTTCTCCTGCGCTAGCTCTTGACTCTGGCCAACCTTCCTTCCCCAATGACCGTTCAGGACGGCCTAGGCCCGACTGCCCGGGCAGAGGGTGCCGGCTGCCCGGCATGGGACACCGGCTCTCGGCTGGACTACCCAGACCTCTGAGGGCCCAGCATCCATCACCAGGCTTCCTGGATTTCAGGTCTGGTCACCCTGGCAAAGAGGCCCTCCCGGCGTTGCGCTGCTTCTTAGAGAACACGGGGAAGTTGTGCCGCGTTTCTCCTCCATTCTCGCACACACAGGCAAAGCTCTACGGGAATTGCCAGCGTCGAAAGCCTTCTATGGCTCCTAGGAACCCACGCAGGCCTGCCTCTCCCGCCCCCCTGCGGGCCCCCCCCCCAACCCGGGCTTGCTCTGCTGGGGGCGAAAGGAAGGCGGGAGGGAATCGTTTCTCTCAAATGAAGCCCACACCAGTTCTGAAGCCAATTTCCGCCGCGGACTGTCCGGGGAGAGTTGGGCGACCAACATTTTCACGAACCGCATAACTGCCCCAGGCTTGGATTGGAAACTGGATGTGCCAAGGGGACTAGGGCCCGAGGCCAGAACGCCCCAGGGGAATGCGCCTAGAAGAGCAGATCAACTAGGGTGGGCTCGAGCCCTTTCCCAGACTGCTCCGGGGCGTCTGGGGACTGACCAGAGCGCAGGGGGCGGGGGACACTTACTTCGTTATCCGCACGCCTTCCTCTTTGGCATCAGAGCCGGGCAATCCCAACCCGCGCCAGGCAAAGATAAATTACTCCTGGCTCCCGCAGCAGCTCTGGGGCCTGGGCGGGGGCGGAGCGGTGCGGAAGCCGTCGGGCCGCCTAAGGTAGGGGTGGTGAAGGTCCTGCTCCCATCCTCAAAGGAACGAGTCCCTGCGGCCTGGCGGAGAGAAGCGTCCCAGGGAGAAGACTGGTTGGGGATGGGTGTTGGGCAACTAGTTTGTGTTAGATGGTGAGCTGAGCACCCAGGAGGTCGGAGGATCCGGAATCGGGAACAGACAATGCAGAGGCCCAGAGGGCGGGAGGGGACACGCGAAGGTCTGCCCTGGAGCTGCCTCAGGCGAGGACTGGAGCTCTGTGCACTGAGGCCCCAAATGTCGGGGGTGGGCACCGCCTGCCCCGGGTGAGGAAAGCGAAGGGACTTGTCTTGAAGGTGAGGGAGACTTTGGTTTGGAGGTGTGGAAGTGCTTCCTCCGCGGCCGCGGGTTGAAAGGCCCGGGAAGGCGGAGGGCCTGCGGGCTCCGAGCACAACTCCAGCGACACAAGACAACGCCCCCGAGCTCTTGAATCCTTTCACTCTTTTTCAGAGTCAAGAGCTTAATAGCTGGATCTCCTGCAGCATCTCAAGGAGATGAGAATGACTGCCCCGCTAATCTAGTTTTTTAAAAATAGAAATCGACTTTAAACGACCGGGAACAAGGCAAGGGGGGACAACACGAAACGCTAAAGGAGCTGCGGCTGCCGCCCCGCCCCCACCCCCGGGCGGCCTGGGTTTGAGCCCGGAATCCCGCTCCAGACTCGCTGCGTTTTCTCTCTGGAAACACCGAGCGAGGAGAAAGGGGTCTGCCCCATCTCTAATCCCGGGGCCCAAGGTAGCGGCGAAGAACCCTGCGACCTCGACTCGTCCTTACGGCCCCGTCGCCCCGGACCCCGGGTCAACGCCAGGGTCCCAGACCGGAGATAAGGCATCCTCTCCCGACAGCGCCACCGCGTGGGCTGCGGCCGAAACCTGCGGCGCCCGTTCATCCCGCTGCTTTCCCGAGCCGGCCTTTCCGCGTAGCCTCAAGTCCACAGGTTAAGGATGCGGCGGAGGCGGGCGCGGGGGGGGGGGGGGGGGGGGGGGGGGGGGATGGGCAGGTCCCCGGCCCAGGCAAACCCGGACCACCCTACACAAGCACCCGCCCGCCAGGCAGAACCTCGGCACCCCAACCCCTTGTAATGAAAAAGCATACCTGGAAAGTCCAGGCCACGGCGCCCCACCCGTACCCCAGCCTGCAGGCTGGGCAGCCTGTGTGCTGAAATTCTCGCCCACCCCTAGCCGGGGCCAGCCAGCCCAGGAAGCCGGGTCCGAGGCGGCCCAAGCTAGCTCTAGCAGCTCCGGCGACGTCTAGCGACATTAGGTCCGCGCTGCTCTCGAACAGCGCGGGAGAGAGCGAGAAAGCCTGCTGCGGGACCCGAGGTGCCAAGCACTTACTGGGACAGAGGACGAAGCGGATAGTCGGTCTATTTGGCGGCCCAAAGCTGTCTGGAGTGGCGGGGACCCTAGAGGGTTTCCTTGGCTGGTGACTCGCCTGTTCTCTCCATCTCACGAAGCCCCACGGAAACCCTCTTAGTCCGTCAAGCCTTGACCCCCGAGTTAACGCCCGGGTGTCCGTGACATTGGTGTTCTGGAGCTCGGTTCTTCCCCGCCCCGCGGTGCCTTGCCTGGGGGCCCCGCGGCCAAGCCCAGCAGAGCCAGGCATCACCTCGAGCTGCCCCGGCACTACGTCAGGATTTGAGAGTCCCCACGTCGGGCTCAGAGGACTTGAGTGGGTAGGCTGGGGCTTATTTTTAATAAATTCAACTGTTCACACGCGCGCGCGCACACACGCACACACAATTTGGGGACTGCCAGCTACTGAAAGGGACAACGACCCGGAAAGGTGCAAATTCACCTGGTGCCTGTCCAATTACAAAACTCCGAGCCCCGCACAAAATAGGGGTGAGCCCTGGAGGCCCGAGCAGTAACGCCTGGCGGCCATCAGCCGCACTCTTGCAGGACTCCAGCCTCGCGGTGAAAACACCGCGCTGTCGCGGGGGCCGCAGGGGCCGGTGCCCAGCCGCACCCGCCGCGGAGCCGCGCCGCCAGCTTGCTGAGTTCCGGAGCTCCGTGTCCGCCTGGCCTGTTCACCCGCACCCTCATCACTGGCTACCTGTTCGCTTCCAAACCCTAATACCCGTAGGCCCTGCGGAGCTATCTCCAAGTGTGCCAGGCCCGGCACTCGTGCCAAGTGGCTCACCTCAGCGGGCTGCGCCTGCCTTTGCCCCCGGTGCCAAGTGCCGAGCGAGAGGCGGCGGGTCAGGACTCGGACGCCGTCTGCTCACCTCCAGGAGCCGACAGTGGGTGCCTGCGGCGTCGCTCGTCCAGCCCTGGGGCTGATTTAAATAACTAATAAGCTCAGAGAAATTTTACGAGGGGAACTTTTCCTTTTAGTATCAATAAAGCCTAGTAATTGGGTTCGTTGGTTACCTAAGCTCGAGTTTCCCAGTCTGTCTCTCTCTCCTCTCCTCTTCTCTTCTCTCTCATTCAAAAGCAACGTTTAAGAAAACCCGGCAACTGCGTGTGTGCGTTTGTGTGGGGTGTGCAAGTGTGAGTATGTGAAAGAAGTTGTTTGTTTCAAAAGTCCTTCTCCTGGAGAACAATCGTCATTGTCGCTCTGTGGTGAAGAGTTTTGAAAGGTGAACTGTTGTTATTTCAGAAGAGAAAAATGTTAACAACAATTCGTCTCAACACAAGTACAGCACAAGGAGGGAGGGTTCTAAAGATTTTTCCCTATGGATGTGACAAAGACATTTGCAATGCGTCCCTAATAGTTTGCATTTTAATCAACTTTTACTATATTTTGACTTCCACTCCTAGAATTCTGGTGGATTGTAGTGATATCTGTTGTTCTCTGTAAAGACTTCTATACTATCATGCATTCCAAATTTTTGGTTCAATTTTCTAACCTTTTTGAAAGCATGTTTTTAGTCGTAAAGAATTTTTCCACCTGGGAACCATGCCTCAACTTAAGCATATAAAAGAACTTTCATGAATAATAACTGCAAATAGCCCATTTGTCTGTGTCCACGGAGTTGTTGGCGCCTATACAACATCTCAGAAATCTAAAAGCAATCTAAGCATGTTTCTCTCCAATCGTATAGAGATATGTGTGTTTTCATTAGCTGTATGGAAGTTTTAAAAAATCGCTTAAAAGACTTTTTCGAAAAGCATTAAGCTCAAATCTAACTGAACTTAAATTCCCTACCAGATACAACATAGCTAGTGCCTGCCAACGTCAATCTAACGAAATGAAGAGTATTTCTGAATCAGATTACTGTGGGGGTCAGAGGCTAGTCAATGAAAAGCGATGAGAATTCAAGTTTGCAAACCGTGGAGGGCAGAGGGGGCGGCTCCCCAAGTTCCCAGGAACACACCCAAACCTGTGCGCTCACATCCTCAGTGTTTACACATTATGGAGAACTTCTCCTTTTCACTTTTATTTAGAAAATCGATGAGCTCCCCTTAGTTCGTCTTGTTTTAGGCTGCGAGACTCAAAGTCAGCTCGAGGGTTGCTTTCTGCCAGGTAACTTCCGGAGGCCCAGTTATTCGGAGATAGACCCAGCCCTTTGCACATTCCAGGCAGAGAATGGCGTCCCGCCGGCCCTTCCCAGCGCCAACGCCGCCACTGCCCCAAGCTCTCCTCCGCACCCGCGGGCTGACGGGACCGGAGCGCCTGACCCTCGTCTAGCTTCCTGAGCTCGCGCTACGGTGTCGGCACTTGGCTGAGGAGGGAGTGAACCTTGAGCTATGGGTGTTTACGCCCCGTTTCCCGCTTTTCCCAGAGGGTTACAGACAACTTCCCTTCCCATTTGCTCAGGCTGAGTTCTAGTTCCCATCCGTACTTTCTAGTCTTGCCATCACCAGGCTTCTAGTGCCCCACCGTAGTGGCTACGAGCTAAGGGCACTCACCGCGGCGACCCCGTGTCCCCCACGCTGACCAAGTTAAGGGAGGACGTGTCCTCTTGGCGCTGTCTTCCGAGTGCCGGAAGTCGAGAACAACGGCAGAGGCAGATGGAAGGATTGGGAAGGAAGGCGCAGGGCTGAGTGGGGTAGATAAGAGCCTCAGCAAGGAGCACCTCAGCCTCCCCAAACAACCTGAGGCCTCCCCTTCCCTCACTGCACTTCCATTGCAGGTCCCACCCTGGTCCGGCGGGTCCCCACCGAGCTGCTCCATCAACCAGGCTGTCCCCTGGCTTTTAAGGATCTCTCACCCCATCCCATACCTTCTGGCTGTTTGGAGTTTTGTTTTCAGTTAAGCTGTTTTCTGAGGTCGAAGAAGCTCCACTTTTTCTTTTTCCTTTGCCTCATTTACACTCCTTTCTTTAAAGAGCATCCCCCAAGCCTAGCTTCTGCCAGACCCTGTGCAATCTCCCAGAGCTCTATGTGGAAGAGGAGAAGTGATTTGTCTGTTTACAGCAGGTTTAATTAAGACAGTTATGTGCCGTGAACTCCTTGGGCCCCAATCAATGCACTTTGATTTAGAAAGTCAAATAGAATCACATCTTACACTTGTGGGTCCCCTGTTGCCCGCCCAGGCTGGAGATGGATGCTGTTGTCCGTCCACACCGGCCTCACAGGACCTGGACGAGACTCCCCCAGAGTTTGCCACCCTGCTTGTCCCCATGGCTCCCAGTAAGGTCTTCTTGCAAGACCGAGGCCTTCCCAGTAAGGGCAAGAAAGGCTGAACTCTCAGAGCTCTCCTGGTGCCCCTTAGCTGAGGAGCCAGGCGCTGGATTTCTGTGGACCCGGCTTCCGGGCTACCAAAGCATTCCCTAGCCCCAGGACCTAGTCCTCTGCTCTCCCGGGCCCCAACCCCGCAGAGAAAGCCTGGGAGGCAAGTCTCTTCTTTTACCCTAGCCCTGCATCCAGTACCCTCCCCTCCCCCCAACTCTCTGACTTAGGTGCTGGGGCTGCAGCAGAAGCGTTTTCCTAATTTGTCATCATCGGAAACCTCAGACAATTGGACTGTAAAACTTTAAGGGCTTCAGGGAGACGCTGACTTCAGGCGCCCGATGGCAAAGGGGTGGGGAGGCTAAGGGTCGGGGACAGGGATGCGGGACAGACGCCCCAACTTGCTCTCTTGAACTTCCCTCCCTAGCAGCCTGGCTGCCCTAGCATAAGCAGTGGCCCACCCTTCCCTCCTCTCTCCAGCCTTCTACCCCCTCTATCTCCCCTCCTCGCCCCCACTTTCCAGAATATCACGCCACTTCTTCAGTCCTCGGCAAGGAAAGGGGCCAGCGTGTCAAAGGTTGCTCAGCCTCCTCACCTCCCCTTACTTTGTCCAGCTACCCGGGACTCGTGAGCCAGAGCCTTATGTTGCCTGTGGTACCCGTCAAGACTCCGTATGGGGTGTGTGCGCCTCTTCTCTCAGTTCCCCACGTCCAGCCCCCAGAGATAGCACCCACGTTCCCGCTGCCCCTGCAGTTCTGACCCTCTCCCCCCACCCCACCCCCCGGAAAGCTGCGGACCTGCCATTAACCTCATCATACCATCTATAGTCGATCCCCTCGGTTTTCAGTAGATTTGAAATCCAACATATATTAGATCCATATATTTAGATAGGATTGTGGGGGGGGGGCTAAAACATTCTGAGCATGCCTGCGGGGTGGGGCGGGGGGGGGGGGGAGTCTCAGAGGAGTTGTCCTGAAAGCTGCCAGGAGCAGCCACCTTTGCTATAGCCAAGGCCTTAATGGTGTCGACTTTGGTGGGCTGTATGCGCTGGGGTTCCCAGGGCAAACCCCCTCCTCAGACTCCTCCAAGCAGGGCAGGAGACTTAGGTTAGAGGGTCGAGTTTTAGGGGACTTTTAAAAATTTTGTTTTTATATCTGTAAACGACTAGTCCCGGCACTAGACGGCTGCAGCAGTTGGCCCCAAAGTGGAATATGATTCGCCCCTCCCCCCCCCCCCCCCCCCCGTGTCAGGCAGCAGCGGGTGACAGCTGGCAGTAGCTCTGGTAACGCTGTTTGGCAGGGCTTTGGGCCTTGGCGTCCAACTGAGGCCCAGTAACCCCCATCGTGCGTGCATTTTGCCTAGGGTGCCTGTGCGTGTGTGGGGGGCGGGGGGGAGCTGGGCCAGGGCTGTATCCACGGTCGCAGCGCCTTCCCGCGCCGGGCTCAAGTGTGGACGCAGTGGATGAATCCGTGAATCAGCACCACAGCAGAGGGGTCGAAGGAACAGCCAATTCCGTTAAATGGGCTAGGCGGCTGCGGCTGACTGCCCCCTCCCCTCCTCTGAGCAGGCGTGAGGTGGCCCGGGAGCCTCGCCAGCAGCCCCCGCCCCTCAGGCGGAGCTCGGGTCCTGGCAATCTCTGCACTTTGTCATCACGCCCGAGTATTTGACATTCGCAATTATCTGCAAATACCCTGATCGGTTTGTATATGAAACACTTTTTTTTTTGCCTTAAGGTTGGAATCTGGTAAGTTTCAGACAAGTGGTTGCGGGGGGAGGTGACCCGAGGGACCGCGGGGGACCGGCCCGGTGAACCCGACTTGGCTAGGTGGGCGACGAGCAGGGATGGATCTGCGTGCCGCCCCCACCTTCCCCAGCTCCGCTTAGATGCAAGGCCGCGTGGAGCTATGGAAAGGCCAAGGCCGCGACCCTCGGGCCCTCTCTTAAAAGGAGCGCCCCCTAATCCCCGTGAGAGAAAAGCTGACTGGGGAGCGGAGATCCCACCAGAGGCAAAGCCCGGAGGTTAATCATCTTGATAATCGGAAAGGGCGCTGCCCGGCCTGGTTGCCGTCACCGAGAGTGTCAGTCACCAGCTTTCGACCCCGCCGCAGAATTACCTGCTCAAAGAGACATCCCACGGAGCCCTCCGCTCTGAGCTCTCCCCGCCCGCCGCCTGCGGGAAGTAAACCGCGCCCTTGTTCAAAAGAAGCGGATGCCCCTTTGACCCTCCTCCTCCCCCAGATGGTTCCTAAATCCAGAAGGGCAGTGCCAGCCCCAGGATCTCTCACAACTCCTACATCGCAGCTTCCAGGCTACCTGCCTATTACACAGTCTGCGAAAAGAAAGAAAGAAAGAAAGAAAGAAAGAAAGAAAGAAAGAAAGAAAGAAA
>NW_026057584.1:35851526-35867184 GCF_023721935.1 Panthera uncia | reverse complement strand
AAAGAAAGAAAGAAAGAAAGAAAGAAAGAAAGAAAGAAAGAAAGAAAAGAAGAAGAAGAAGAAGAAGAAGAAGAAGAAGAAGAAGAAGAAGAGAGAAAGAAAGAAAGAGAAAGAAAGAAAGAAAGAAAAAGAAAAGTGATGGTAGGGGAGAGAGAGGGTAAAGAAGTGAGATTATGTGTCTGACTTTTGCTGCTCCCTTAGGAGCTTGATCCTGGCCCCTGGCTGATCTGAGGGCCCTCGAGCTCAGAGACTGGGAGGCCGACCTTCCTCCTGCGAGGTGCACACTGCCCGGGTGCTCCCGGCCCGGCGTCTTAATGGCCAACAAGCCCACCTACCTTGCTAAGGGTATAATATCAGCAACTTTGGAAACACCAAAACGTTCAGTGAAGCCTCCTCCTCTCGCACTCAGCTTGAAGCTCTGCTACAGACACTGGGCTAAGTTGCCTTTCACATATACTACTCACATTTTCCGGGAAAGGAGGTTAAAGAAAGCAGGTTAGAGAAAGGTGGGTGGGTGGGGGATATTGCAAAACCTTCAAGAAAAATCGGGGGTGGGGGTTAAAAAGTCCATCTTTGTAAGAGCCCAACCGTCAAAGCATTGGTATATTCTGAAAAGGAAGAGAGAAGACAGAAGCAGGTCGTAAACGAATCCCTCCACCCCCCAACTCCCTCCCTCCCAGCGTCCCCAGCCCGGGAACCCAGAGTGCCCTGAAAAGACATCAGCTCTCTCGGCTCCTGCTCAGTCCAGGTGGGCAAGGAAGCGCGGGAGGCTCGGGAAGGTCTTTAGCCTCCCGGGGTGCTCTTGACCCAGGAGAGACCCATACAGGAAAGGCAGCTGCGCTTGCAGCTGAGTTCACCTTCTCCACTCACGGGTCGCAACCCTTGCGCCCAAGGCCTCCCGGGAAGCAGGCTGAGACGCCGGAAGCGTCCACCTTTCTTTCCCCGGATTCCTAGGAACTTGGTCTGCGGTGAGGCCAGCTGCGGACACCCACCGGGGCCCTTAGGTTAGACCCCGCCTCAGCCATGGATGCCAAGATTGGGCACAGGAGCCTCAGGCTGCACCAAGCTGGTGGGTTTCCGCCTGGGTCAGGGGGGTGGGTCACGATCTCAGAGGGGAGAGGCGGTGGGGTGACACCCACTGCACCTTATGCTGCCTCCAAGACAGCCTAGGCCTGCGGAGAAGGCAAGAAGGGCAAGATGCTCCGCGACGGGCCAAACGTTCACTCTTTTATATTTTTTCTTTCTTTCTTTTTTTTTTTTTCATGTCTTTATCTTTGTTAGATAAGTGTAGGGCTGCTATAGTCCAATAGCTTACTCTACATAAAATGCCCCGAGGATTGGGCGAGACTTTGCAGATTTGGCTTCCCAGGTGACCGCTCTTCAGTATTCTGTTCCCTATCCACTCGCCGCTCCTGTAAGTACCCAGGGCAGCGCCCACTTTGGCAGAACTGATGACTCTTTGGACCCGGCCAAGTGCTCATCGCCCAAACCTGCGCGCCAGAACTGCAACCTCGCCGGAGCTCCTGCAGCGCGCACCCTGAACAAGCTGGCATCCCCGAGCACGTGCAAGCATCCTCCCACTTTGAAACAAATTCGGCCCGCGTCCGTCACCCCGAACGACTTTGCCTTCGGGCAAGTGCTACCGGGACCTAAGCCCCGGGCGAGAAGCCCCGAAGACGAGGGCGGGAGGCTGGAGGACTCCTCTGCTCACCTTGACTTGAGACACTCGAAGGCCCCAATTAACTATCGGTTGTATCGGGGCCGACGGGTGCAAAGTGGCTGCGACCCGCAGAGGCACTCGCTCCCGGAATCCGGGTCTCGAAGAGCATCTGGTGTCGGGGTAGACTGTACTGACCACCTGCAGCGCGCGCAGATCCCAGGCGGGAAAAAGAGCGCAGTGTAACCGGACGGTCGGTTACCTCTCCGGGGATCGGCCCTGACTTTGTTGGTAACTTAAGAAGCGCCTCTGAACTCGGGGAGCGCGTGATGGGGCACCTCCCTGCACAATCCCCCACCCCCTTCCTTCCCCGGCCTAGAATCTTACCATCCTGCCCCACCCCCCACGCAGCCCCGCCCGTTAGAAGCTCTCGGCGGGCACTCGGTTTACAGAGCCGCCGTTTCAGATGTTTATTCACAGCTAATTGCTTATGCAGGAAAATGCTCGTTACCCGGGCCGAGCGCTTCCGCCCCGCGCGGGTCGACCCCGCCGGCGGCAGCTCGCTGATCCCACCAGCGAAGCCACGAAGGAAACGGCGGCAGGGAGGCGGCTGTGCCACCCTGGGTCCGGCCACCAGCACTGCTCCGGACTCCCGGTAGGGGGAGCCTCCTCGGGAGCCAGGCCTCTTAGGTTGGCCTTGCAGCCTGCGGCAACCCGAAACGCGAAGCGCGGCGGCCTCTTCACCTGCCCTTCAGGGGCGCACTGCCAGCAGAGAGGGGAACTTAAGGGCTGAGCCTGTTCCTCATGCCCGGCTGTTGCACAGTGAAGAAGATAGACATGACTGAAGTGTATTCTTTAGATCCAAATATAATTATGGAAATTTGTAGGTGAGATCATCTCCTTTGCCCATATCCAATGGCAAGAAAAAAAAATCTATTTTTCAGTGGTTAAGAACTGCTCTTGGTTCCACACATTTTGAGCTTTATTTTTAAAAGTTTAGGTGATCTAATTCCTTCTCATTGTGTTGCCCAGGCGTTTATTTCCAGGAGCATAAGATGGTCCTAGCACAAAACAGCAGCTCAGATGAGACCTGCTGGTTCTGCTGTAGTAATGTCACCAACGGATTCTCTCCCCTTCTGATTCCATATACTTAAGAGTTCAGAAGCTTTCATTTTAAGATACGACCAGTGTTTAGAGAACAACCCGAATCTAGGGTCAAGGGGAAAGAAGTTAGCTAGACTATGAACCCACAGACCACTCTACTGTGCTGACTGTGGCTGAACACCTGAGCTTGAGGGGCCAGAAACTTCCTGAATAATGCTCCCAACAGATAAAGCCTGCAAGCTCTCCTTATCCAAAAAGCCATTCTTCTCACAGAAATCCACAACTCAGAAGAGCTCTCCTAAGGCCAAGTCATCAAAAGCACTTCAAAGAGAATCGCATAAGCAAAGAATTTCACACTTGGAAGGAAACTTAAAGACCACCTAATCTAACGATTGTAGTTTACTGTTGAGCAACTTGAGCTGAGTAGAGGCAGATATTCCCACTGCATTGAGATTGTGATTCTCCTCTTCCGACCCTCAGTCCAATACAGTTTTGACTATAGGACGCCAGAAATGCATTTCACTGTTGTCATTAGCCTTGTAAGTATTAATATGTTTCCACATATTTTAGGGTTCTTAGTAAGACATATTCCTTTAATAATATTATAATAATAGCAAAATCTGCAAGGTCTGTGTGAAAAGAATGTTACAGTTGGTTCAAAGGGAGGCTGAATTTTAGAAGTGAAGTTACATATAGCATTGAAACATTTCGGGGAGAGACTAAACAAAAATAGTTGCATTGTTCTGTCCCAATTTAAGAACATGGGATATATGCAAATATATGAATGAATAGACAAAATGGTACAAAAACAAGGATCATTGATAATTCAAGGCATTCTTTTTTTAAAAAGGCATTCTTCTAAATTGTGCAATTTTTCTCCAAAAATCAGAACTAATTTTGTGCAACTTTTTGTGTATGGGTTTTTTAACTGTTGAATTCTGATGTTGTTTTTAAGGACCAAAGGAAAATAATACGCACATTTCTAAAATCAGATTTGAAAAAATAAAAATCTAATTTCTTAAAAAGTCAAGTTAGCCACAGTAGGGGAAATTTTTTTAATAAAATATTATAGGATAAGCCTAGAAAACACTCCCCACTGGGTTTGTGATAAACTCTGAGATATAAATGATATTTTATCATTCTCTCCACAATTACTTTCTTATTTTTTGATAAGGTCAATACAAAAATTGTTATTTACAAGGACACTCCACTATTCCTTTTTTATATCTAGTTCAAAAAGGCAAAGAGATACATTATCAAGTGGAAATGTCTCAGTCTCTTTCCGTAACTAATGTCTGATCTTTAGCAAATGGTGCTGTGATGTCATTGAAATGGGTATTGGACAAGGTACCAATTGATTTATTGATTTCCCTTCTTCAAAGTCCATTGAGAATTGGGGAGAAGAAGGCAAAACACAGGTTGGCTGAGATGTGCAATACTTATTCTATCACACACACGCAAAAATTTATTTGGCTGATAAAATCGACAATTCAGAAGCATTGCTTACAGAAATTCATAATGGAGTTACATTCAGGCCACTCAACTGATCCACCTGCCCCTCCCCCATCCTGTGTTTTTATTTGCCCTTCCAATTTCAACCTTTTAGAAGTCCAAAAAGACCAAGTTTTCAGTTAGCCTATATACAACAATGAGAGCAGGTGGAAAGAAAAGGAGGTTCGAGGGGCAGGAGATAGAAGAGGCACATCTGCTTTCAAACACGACCCCATAAATCTTGCTCCAGGGCCCGGACAGCTTGGCAGTATCCCTGAAGCCTGGCACTCGCTGTGGATCTCATAAGGGATCTACGTGGGGCTGGAGTGACCTCCCATCTGGGAGAGGCCAGTACTGAGACTTTCCTATGTCCTAAACCTATGACGGTTTATAGCAGACTAATGGCAATAAAGAGAACAAAGCTGCTCTGATGGTCTTTGATTTTGTAGGAGAGGATTTCAAAGCCAGGCTCTTTTTAGCCTCAATCACTTGATCGGTTTTTGAGGAGAAAGACTTTTTTTTTTTAATGTTTATTTTTTGAGAGAGAGAGAGAGAGAGAGAGAGAGAGAGAGAGAGACAAAATGCAAACAGGGGAGGGACAGAGAGGGAGGAAGACACAGAATCTGGAGCAGGCTCCAGCCTCTGAGCTGTCTGCATGGAACCTGACATGGGACTTGAGCTATTGGACCCACAAGATCATGATCTGAGGTAAAGTTGGATGCTTAAACCACTGAGCCACCCAGGCATCCCTTGAGGAGAAAGATTTTTAATCCGAGTCCTGTTAAAAATGCCAGCTTAATCACCTGGAGAAACTCTACATTGTAACAGCTGCCTAGGAATTACCACACACAACAGTATCTACAGCAAAGCTGAAAATAAATGAATAAAAACAAACCTCAGACTTCCTCTCCCCTGGCACTCCCTATGGGTGAGCAGCATTGAATAACAGGGAAGATTTACTATGATGCATTCTAAACACAACTGCATATTAACTACTTTGTTTTTCCTGTTCCCTCCCCCTACTCCAAGAAAAATGAACATCTTTGCCTTCCAGAGCTTTCTATTCATAAAGCTCAATCCTCTGGGTTTAGCATCATGATCAAGGAAATCCCTGCTGGCTAAGGTGAGTTGACTTTGCTCTGCCTTGTGTCTACAGGAGAGGATGGTAGGATATGGTGAAGAGAGTCTCTCTTTCTCACCACTTCAGGAGAGGGGTATGCTTCCAGAACTTGTGGTTCATTTTACCCAAGTCATGCCCTTTCCTCCTGAGGCTGGATTCCAGGTATTCTCCAAGAAAAACTGGATGGGGATGGCCCTGAAGAAGGATCTGGAACACTGCCTGCATCCTTCTCCTGGTGTGAAGATGCTGGGGGAGAGAGTATGATGGAGAGAAAAGTAGAACTATGCTCACTTTTAAGGAGGTTACGCCAGTGTGAGCTGGCGCAGAGAACTCTTTTTTAAAAAATTAAATTTATTTAAACAATAGCATCCATCTTCCTGCAATGGTAAGTTTAATTGATAACTATTAAAAATTCTTAAAGTATTACGGGAAGTGTAGCCGAATGCTTCAGGACTTTACACCTACAAGGTAAGTCAGTTCTGTCTTCGCCACCTAACAATGAAACCCGGGGGAGGTTAACTTACCTTTCTGAGCTTCATTTTCCATATCTGTCAAATGGGCATCATACCAACAGCTATCTCATAAAACTGTGAGGATTAAATGAAATACTACATGTAAGTGGCTTAAAATAGTTCCTGCAACAGCAACAACTAAACATGTTCACTATATTATGATGTGGGAGTTGCCGATACAGTTGGCTCAGAGACTGTGTCCCCGGGTGTTTGTTGGCTGCTACGGGAACACATGGTGTCATACCACAGGGTGAGAACACCTTAGGCTTACTCTGAGAACCATCTCTCTCACCCTTCTGCATTACATTTGCCCAGGGATCAATATTGTTTTATTTGGTGATGACAAAATATTGTCATTTCCCTCTCTGTTACAATCATGAAAGAAAATGGTTACACTTTGCTAGGTTGGGCAGTTTTCTCCGCCCAGTGTATACATTCCTATGCTGTACTCGTTGTGGTCAGATTTTTCTCTGGGCTGTGTTCTTTTAGCTACACTGAGAGCAAGAGCAGCCCCAGAAGGGGGCAGTGAAAAAGCAGAGCATTCAGGAACAGCAATGCCGAGCCATTCCCTTCACTTACCTGGAAGACCAAGTGCAAAACAGGGGAATTATGCTCGAAGCCTCAGAGGAAATGCCTCTCCAGCTTTAGCAAAAGCAGAACAGATGGTAGGAGTTATCACCAAAGACCCACTTGCTCCTTCTTGTGGCTTTGTGTGTCTTTTTTCGAGGGTCTCTCAAAGTCCACACACTAAGCCAAATAGCTTTATTTAGGCAGGCTCATTATACACCTGGCCTACCACTGCCTTTGACTTAAGATGTAGGTATTAAAACGCAGAGTCTCGAGGCCCAGGAAGACAACGTCAGAAGGAAAACACCCAAGATACTGTCCTGTCTGGTTCTCTCTTTGGTTCCATGTTTTGTTCTTTGTGAGCTCAGCCTAGATAGATCAGTTTGAAACAGACAATAAAATTTCAATGACCTTCCAGATCGTGTTCACTCCCACAAACCAAACATAAATTGATTGCTTTTTTACCAATCAGTTCTCTATTGCAGCTTAAGGGAAGATGCTACCAACACTCTGGTAACCCTTGTCCCAAGATGAAAACCCTTAGGCTCTTTGGAGTGGGTTGGGTTATTATAAACTAATGCTGACCTATGGAGCCTGAGGTATTAACTCTCTCTTCCCTTCCCCTTCTGCAAACCAGCCATTTGTTTTTATGTTTTTTGTAGATCTATTCAGTCCTGGGGAAGGGAGAAGGAAAAAAAAGGGGGAGGGATATGGATAGTAGCCACCAGACTGGATTGGCTGAAAGGCTCAGACTTCTTTTGGCATCAGGAATCTCGAAACACAGGTCTCTGAACCATTCCAACTCAACAAATACACTGAGAAGCTACTGGTTCATACACTGTATTGCTCAGCTAGCTTTTATTTCAAGAAATAATGAAAACAATCACAAAAATAATAGCAAAGAATGCTACTAGGCACTGTACATGCATTCTCTGATTTAATACAACCATTCTGTGAGATAAGGACGATTATCATCCACATTTCACTTTCAAAAGTGAGTCCAGAGGTTAAATAATTGGCACAAGGTCACATTGCTAATTAAGAGTGGTCTTTAACTAGCAGACCTGAGCTGCTCAGACTTCCTATTTGGTTCTCTCATCAGCTTAACAGACAGAAGTCAGAGGTAAGTTTTTACACATGTGGCCTTATTTAAAGATACCACTTAGCAAATATTTTGAAGTGTGTTTTCAGGCCAAGAACAGCCCCTGGCACATCAAAAATACATCATGTACACCTAAGAACTTATAACCTAAGATCAACTATTAAGAGGACCATACACTACCTGACCACACAGATGATGGACAAGGCTAAGCAAACCCATTTTATAGCCAAATACACACCGACACAAGTTCATATTTTGGAATGACAACCGCAGAGGCGTAGCCTATTTGGAAATCAAGGCTTAGAGAAGTGATCACTCTCTGACAGTATTTAGGGCCTGCTTCTTGGAGAAAGGGGTACCTGTGATGCTGATGTAATTGACACAAATGAACAGAGCTGTCCACAGTGACGGGGGGAGCAACTCAAAGTAGACAAAGAAGCTCACAATGTGCTGAGGATAGGAGATGGTCTCACCAGAGTAGTGGCCAGAACAGCCAGCAAGAGTCACACAGAGAGTGACTGGCTAGCAAGTCAGGACAAAGGCAGTGTTTTCCAAGTCCGCACAGTCAGCTTGTTACTGATACCCCATATCTGCCGCATTAGCTTTCTAGTCCTTTGTATTCATGATGACCATCCCTATGAAATCCTTCTTCAAATATTTTGTTGGAAGGGTGGCATGGTGGTCTGACACATGTTAAATCATTCAGCTAAGATGTGAATAAAGTTCTCAAAAATATATCAATGGGTTTCCAATTATGTGTTTAGAACTATGCCAGATGGTATGAGGAAAGCAAAGAATTTATAAGATTACCCTTGTCCTCCAAGAACTTGGAATTCATTTAGGAGACAAAATTCACTCAGTTGGCAACAACCAAAAGGCATCAATTTTCCAGGGAGTGTGGTACCAACAAAATAAGACATCATAGAGGTGATAGATAAGTTTAAGAATAAAAATAGTCCAGGCAGGTGACATGTTAACTGGATCTGGAAAGATGGTAAGACTTAAATGGGCTGGGGGGACAGGGTGTGATGGGAGCAGAAGCTGGGTGCCATGAGGAAACTACAACAGCCTAGACAGAAGGATCAAAGGAAATTATGTTTGGTAGCCAACATAAGTCAGTTTATGGAGGCCTCAAATATTACCCAAAAGGAAAGAGACTTGATGAGGAAGACATGAAAGCCATGGTAGCTCCCAACTTCACCCCCTCCAACTTCTGAGCCATTTAAAACTGCCTTCATCTCTTAGTACAAAAATCATACACGTCTATTGCAAAGGCATTTAAAAGGACCTGCAAGGAAAATTGCAGCTCAACAACAACAGGAAAGAATAAAAGAAATAGAAAACCGCCCTAATAACTCCACCTGGAAAATTCTGAGGTAAAAGAAGGCTCATAGTGAGAAGCATTTTGGAGAATTATCACAACGACAATATGCGGGACAGCTTTGAGGAACAAAAGACGAGTGGCCAGGAGAAAAATTAGAAGGGCAGCAGGCTAGGAAGCTGGTCACGGAAACATGAGGGCCAAGTCCAGAGTAGTGGTAGTGGGAATGGAGAAAGAAGGCTGAATCTGAGAAACTTTCTAGGGAAGGCCACCATCAGGCATTCTTCTGATGACCGAAATGGTGCGCAGAATCTCCCTAGCCTATTAGGGCTCATGCCACACCCCCCACGGACTCACTGGAATCCTTGCCTGGATTTCTCCCATCCCAATCATTTTCTTCCAGACCCTGGATTGCCTAGCATCTCCCAAAGTGGTCTGAGCCAAGTTAGGTGGCCCCACAGGCCAAGAGAGTGCCAAAGTTCTAGAAATGACTATTTTCTTGAGAAGATACTAGAAGCTGTCCTCCAGCTTTTCAAAAAACCTTTTTTATAGATTTAGACTCTTGGACTGACTTCCTGAGGCCTCCAGATTGCGCAGGTGGCGAGGGGCTCCAGGTCAGTCATGTGCTGGATGGGCATCTCCTTTGGAGAAGGAAACGTCCCCCAGATGGTCAAAGCAACATATATATTTCATAATGCAGCACACTACTTCCTTTTGTTTTCTCTCTCTCCACCAGCAAATCACTTTCTCAGTTGCTTCATGGTTCTCCACTCATTTTCCAGCTCTGTTTTACATTAGTAATCCCTTATCACTCTATCACCACCAGCAACCACCTTTAAATTGCTTTTTAATCACAAACCAAAAACCAAACTGTTTTGAGAGTGGAGATAATCCTCTGTGAAAAGTGAGTGGATAAATCTTCAGAAATACTAGCCCTCATGTTAATAGCAGCTCCCTTGGATTTAACAGTAAAGAGCTTGTGACAAACCTCAGGTTTTCATCAAATATTGTCCGTTTTATTCTGTCACATGACTGCCCAGCTGAAGCCTAGGTTTCCCAGCTCCCCTTGCCGCTAGGTGTGACTATGCGACTAATTTTTGACCAACTAAAGGAGAGAAGGGATGGGTGCTACTCTTGGTCTTAATTTTGAAAGGATCAGGCACGTACCTTCTGTTCCCATTTGTCTACCTGAGAAGATACAAGAAGTGGAGAAGTCACTTTGAACCCAGATATGAGATTTGAATGTTGAGGATAGCAGACTGTCCTGCTAGCCCTGTATTGCCTACCTCTGGACTGTTGCACGAAAGAGAAGCAAGCTTCTACCTTGCTTAAGCCCTCTACTTAAGAGTTATTTTGTTGTTTTAGCCAGCCTGGAGCCCAACTAGTGTTATCCTACTTTATCAGTAAGGAAACTGTGAAGTCAAAAAACTCCCTTAATACCAATCATACAATCTCCATGAAGATATCACAACAGGAGGAATAAATAGGGAATGGCATAGGCATGCAAAAGGCTTGAGAAGGATTGGGGGAGGCTGCATAGTATAAAGAATGAACTCTGGCCTGAAGGTCAGAAAAGTTGAATTCTAATTATAGCATCAGTTATGATTTATTGAATATTTACAATGAGCAGGTACTATGTAATGCTCACATTTATTATCTGACTTGATACCCTTGAGGTAGATACTTTTTTTTTATCTTTATTGTACAGGCGAGGAAACTAAGATCAGAAAAGTTAAATGACTTGCCTAAAGTCACAGAACAAATTGTTAGAGCCAAGATTTGTAGCCAAATCTGATGCCATTCCCTGTACTTTCAACCGTGATACTGATACGTCACTGTCTTTAGTTTTTATGCTAGGTCACTACTAGCTAGGTGACATTTGGCAAGGAATTTTCCATTTCTGGCTCTCATTTTCCTTAATTATAAAATGAAGGCATTGATCATCAGTTGCACCTACTTTAATTCCTTCACTATGTTGAAAGATTGTGGTTCTAAGTTTGGCTGTGCAATGATTTGCTGGGATCTAGGGGATCTGAATAAGTAGCTGAAACTATTTTTCCAACATGCACCATGTCAGTGATCACAGTGATCTGTTAACACATCACAAAAGTGTGGTCAAGTCCAACAAAATAATCTGCGGCCCTGACCCAGAGGTCATTCTTATTTCTCCCCCAGCCCTCTCATTCCCTAACTCTTCTCTGCCTCATACCTCCTGCTTGTTGTTGGCCACCATCTCACAACTAACAGCCTGAACACAAACATTGGTACACACTGAAGACTTGTTCCAGGTCTTCTAATATTTCCAAATGACACTATACCCACCACACTTATCTTGGCTTTTATTCATATCCTCATCATCGTATCATCATCACTCTACCAATAGGAAAGCTCTTGTTTTGTTAGGCTTCCTCCTCTTCCACTGGTCCACCTCTGCAAGGGGGAGGCTTCTTGCCTTCTTCCACCCTGAAGTAGTGGGCTTTCAGCACCCTCTGCTGGGTTCTGCCTGCAGCTCAGAACCTCTCTCTGTGGAGGAACCAGCTGGACCTTTGTTTGAGACTTGGACCAGGGAGGTCTCCAGAGGGAATTAAGCAGAGATGCGTGGACAAGTGCATTCCTGATAAGTGAAGGCGGTGCTCCAATTTTACTCCTTCCCTGGATCTTCAACTGGCAGCTTTCCAAATCTCGACATCTGGGCCCATATATTACTTTCCTGATCTTTAAGGGGGCATAACCGTTTGAATTCAGGAAGCTGTGGGCCACCTCGGTGACCTCTCTGTATACTAGTAGAAGCCACCAAAGACCTGAAGCCAAAGTTTCCATTATATTGTTCATGATCCATCCCTAATTCTGTCATTTAACAGCTTTAAAATGCGGTCAAGGCAATTTTTTTTTTTGGTTTCTTAGCTATAACATATGGATAAAAATCTATACATGCTTCGCCTGCCTCACAAGATGTTGTGACAATAAAAAGTGATAATTTGCTGAAAAGGACATTGAAAACTGTAAACTACTATGCAAAATCCAGTTATTCCTGCTTTGATATCAATGTCTATGCACTGATCTGCAAAGTCCATTTAGAAAAACAACAAAACAAATTCCCACAAATAAAATGTATTATCTGAAATTTTAAAATCAACCAAATCAATAGACTTATTAGCCTTCCCAAGCCTTAGTGGGACATTGAGCTCATATGGAAACATGTACACTCATATGTACCATGTACAGTCTGCATGTAGAACCTGGGATCGGAAGGTGCAAGGATCGCCCCAGAAGCAAATCCCAAGCCAAATCTAGTTAGAGCCAAAGAGATCTGCACCTGGTCCCTACTCCATTCCTCTGCCACCTGGTCCCTACTCCATTCCTCTGCCATGGGAGTCAACAGGAGGGGACTTCACCAACTGACTCAGAATGCCAGGGATGGGAGGAGAGTGGGAGTCCCTGTGCATTTAGCCAGGCTGCCAACCAGACACACAGGGCAGTCTTTGTTACTCCTCCCTGCACTGAGGCTATACTCTTTTCTTTTTTTTTTTTTAACGTTTATTTATTTTTGAGACAGAGAGACAGAGCATGAACGGGGGAGGGTCAGAGAGAGAGGAGACACAGAATCTGAAACAGGCTCCAGGCTCTGAGCTGTCAGCACAGAGCCCGACGCGGGGCTCGAACTCACGGACCGCGAGATCATGACCTGAGCCGAAGTCGGCCGCTTAACCGACTGAGCCACCCAGGCGCCCCGAGGCTATACTCTTCTGGTGACATTGCTGCCTTTGCGGTCTCATTCCTTTGGCCCCTTTTCCCACGCACTGGACTACAGCGCCCTCTAGGGTGAGGTGTGTCCTCCTAGCTACGGGAGCTGAGCTGTTTAATAGCAATATAATGACATATACATAATTGAATTTTTTCTAGTAGCCATCTTTCTAAAAAACATAAGGACACAGGTATAATTTTAATAATAGATTTTAGTTATCCCAATATATCCAAAATATTTTCATTTCTACATGTGATCAATATAAAAATTTACCTGTAAGATCTTATGTCCTTCCCCCCAACCCCCCCACGATAAGTCTTTGAATACCAGTGTGTATTTTGTATTTACAGTCCCTCTTCAATTCAGGCTAGCCAAATTCCAAGGGCTCAAGAGCCACATGTGGCTGGTGTTATCAGATTAGACAGTATAGCACTAAAGTGTATCACCCAGTGCCATTTCATTTCCTATGTCCTCAAAGTCAAGTTTCCAAGGCTTCCAAAGTGCCAGTAAATAGCCCAATGGAGGCTGTGGCTCATTGGTTATAAGAGGAAATTAGAAGCATCCGGCGTCTCTGCTCTTCTTTTAATAACCACCACCACACCACACACACACACACACACACACACACACACACACCCCTATATACACACTTGAACCACTCAGGCTCCTCCCTCTCCTCCTAATAACTTAGGCTTTTGAATGAGAACAGTTGCTTAACCTAAAAGTATATTGCTGAGGTGAGGATTTCAGGTCAGTTGTGGAGAGAGAGTGGCAGATGTGCCGGGAGGCGGGGGTGGGGGGCTGGGGTGGGGGGGTATGGGAAGCCCTTGTAGGGTTCCTCAGAACAAAAGGTGTGGGTGGCTACCTAGCTTTTGAGTAGGGGCAGGCCTATCCAGTGCAGCGGCCAGGACAAGGACTAACCGAGGGTTCTGGTGATTTAATGACAGCAGAGCTCGTGAATGTAATCACCTCCAGTGTTTGTTGGCTCTCGATTTAGTTCAACAAGCATGTGTTGAGTACTTACCAAGGACCCTGCTAGACAGTGAAACACTCTGAAAATAGGACCATCTCTTCCTCATCTCCGTATGGCCAATGTCTCAACTGGTGAGTTTATACAATTTCAGCCAAAAGCAAAAGACATTTGATGTTTTCATTTTCCTGTGCAGCTTTATTTCAGACGAGTAAACATTTGGGAGGCTTTCTTAAACACTAAACTCCACTGGTGGAGTTTCATGTCTACCTAGAGCTCTCCTGGGTGTGTGCGGGAGGGAACTCCAGGGTGAAGACCACAATTCAGTCTCCATTGTCTGACAAAGGAGGGAACCAAGGCCACCAGACCTTGAATAAATCTATAAAGAGATTTTTACAATTGGGTACTTTTCATGCCGGTACTTTTCACGGGAGAAGAAGGGCGGGGAGTAGTTGGGCTATTGCTACAATTGTAACAGAATTTAGTCCACTTCATCTTTAAAGAACCCAGACAGAACTCCAGGCTGGGCTGTGGGGAAGTGGGAGTTGGAGAAAAGGAGAAAAGGAAGACCCAACAATCCCTATGCAGGGGAATCTGCTGCGTTTTATGACCCGAGTGGCCAGGAAGATATTTGTACTCTTAGAAATGTACTCTTAGAAATCCCTGAAAGCTGCCAAACTTTATGAATTATTTTGTAAACTACAAAATCATCAGCTTAAAGTATGAAATGGCCAGGCCAATCCGTAAAGCATCCTACACGGTACTTTGCATCTTGTTACACAGGAACCTGGAACAAAAAACTCCCTGGCCCAGGACACCTCCCAGGGAATTGCAATCGGAACTTTTTTTGGAAAACAGAAACATCTTGTCATCTGTGGTCCATGTGAACAGAGCTCAATCAGGAAAGGAATGTGCACAAAGGTTCATCTGTAAGTCCACTGTTAGCAAACCGAATGCATTTGCCCATAGACACATTGTTGTTGACTAGGGCCTCAGCCTATCCCGAAAGGACTGTTTAACCCACAGTGCTGCTGAAATGTGATACCTTTACAGTGAAAAACAGTGGGGTGTTATGTCATTGTCACATTAGGAATTAAGCACTAGAGGAAAATAAATACATTGAAAAAGAACTTGATATTCAGACTAAAATGTGAGGTCAGAAGGAAACCTCATCTATCACCTGTCCCTCACCCTCACAATAGAGTCTGTGAGCCAGAGCCCCTGCCCCACTGCCCCACTGCCCCACTGTGGGCTTGGGGCTGTTCCTTCCAGGCCCCCACTGCCTTTTCTGACCTTCTCCAGATGACCAAAGAATTCTTCCCCAGCATTTGCCACCTGACAAGCGCAGTTCCTTCCCCAATACTGCCCCCTCCTGGAGAAAGGAGCTCTCTCCCCGAAAGGCTGTCCTAGTTAAACTTGAACCATTCCTGAACAGGAGCAGATAGGAATCCCCTTGGAAAGAAGCCCAAACCAGGGAAGGGAAAAAGGAAGCCCTAAAATTATTTTCTGAGTGAATCTCTTCCTTGAACATGAGGAGGACAAACAAAGAGGGCTGGTGCTGGTCCCTCAACCTAGGAGTAGAGGAAATCAGGGATTCAGGAGAATTCCAGGTTGTTCAATAACAGAACATTTATGAACACTACATTTAATATCAATGAAATCAACACATGCTACATTTTATAATTATGTAATAAATCTGTGTTAACTTCAATGTTCTAGTTTTCTTTTCATCTACTGAAACAAGCATTTTTGTCAGATCTCACACCTTTCAGTAGGCCCCAGAAAAGCTAGAGCCCTCAGAATTATGCCTGTTTGCCAACTGTCCCTAGCCTTCTGGGCTGAGTGTTGAGCTTGTCCTTGGACTGATGTTAGCTTTAGAATGGATCTTGTCAAGACTCAAATGACTTTACAGTTTCAGGTAAGGTTTTTTGTTTCAGTACCAACCTCTGGAAGCACGTAGTACAATGGAACAGACAAACTGGAATGGCATTTTTCCATGCCAAAAAAAATGGAGTACGTTTAGGACAGCCCACCAATTCAACTTCCAGATCCACTGTAGAGAAACATTC
>NW_026057584.1:35822666-35851516 GCF_023721935.1 Panthera uncia | reverse complement strand
ATAGCAAAGCCTGTTTTCACTGTCATTTCATAGAAAAATATTACAACCAACAAGGACTGTTTCCAGGTCTTTATAAAAGCACCTTTCTACTAAGAGGAAACAAATTTCAGCGGTGATGCAGACACAACGGATTAGCACTAGCTCACTCCTATGTGATCATGAAGGTAAGCAGGGCAGGATTTCAGAGCTCTTCAAGGGGCAAAGCTTCACTCCCAGGGCGGGACAAATTAAACCCACTTCATCACTTCCAGCACTGTCAGCAGTGCCTGAGCATCCTGGCCCAGTCATTTTCAAAGAACAAGATCCTGATTACAGATGCAGCCAGGAGATCTACAACTGACTAACTTGCTACTCTACCAACCATGGGAAATAGGCCAGGGGCAAAGGCTGTAGCAACACAATCATCCCTGGATTCACTGCTCAAAACGTTCTCTTAATTCTCCTGCAAAAATGGCCTAACTAATGTTTCCAAAGAACTTTTGAATTGTATGATGCCAATGAAGCTGTCCTTGGGAGTTCTTAATTTCCTGTAATAAAAATTGGGCAAGACTGATGAAGAGAAGAACTTTATAGCATAATATGAAATTGGATTTGGCTGGTGAGTTACTATGCACATTAGTTTCCTAGAGCTGCCCTCACAAATTACCACAAACTGGCAATAAACAGCTTAAAACAGCAGAAATTCATTGTTCTGGAGGGCAGAAATCCAAAGTCAAGGTGCTGGCAGGGCTGAGATCCCTTCCAAGTCTCTCGGGGAGAATCCTCCCTTGCCTCTTCCACGTCTCGTGGCTCCAGATGTCCGTTGACTTGTGGTGGTACAACTCTAATCTCTTTTTGTGTCTTCACATGGTCTTCTTCTCTGAACCCTTTTCCATTCTTCTCATCTAAGGACATTTGCCATTGGATTTAAAATCCGACCTCAACTAAGATGATTTCATCCTGAGATCCTTAACTTAAATTTTATCTCTGTAAATATCCTTGTCCCAAATAAGTTGATATTCATAGGTTCCAGGTAGACAGGTCTTTTGGAGGCCATTCAACACACTATACTATGTAATTCTTTTAATTAGACCTTATCCACTTCAGAAAGTTTTGTACTGGATGCTAGTTGAGATCTTCCTGCTCTTTAAGATACAGATGTAATTTGCTAGAATCCCTATTCCATGCCCTGGGAAAATCTGCAGATTCCCGGAATTGGGTGAGAGAGATAGGCAATAACCTCCACAAATTAATTCAGTTCATAAATTGTCTCAATGTCTATTATTTCTTTCCTTCACTTTGTAGACCCAGAAACACAATTTGATCTAGTTCTTCAATTAAAAACAGCCATTCTCACAAGGCTCTTACAGAAATAACAGATTTTAGTGGATTATAGATAATAGGGGGTTGAACACAGGAAGGCAAATCCCTTTAAACTGAATATAAGAAATTCCTGTTCTTAAATTCTTCAGCCACATTCCCTGTGACTTGGCCATCATCCCTCTTCTCTTTCTTTACTACCTTCTCATTCCTATTTATTTCTTAGTAGGACAGCTTCATTACCTACCTTCTTTCCTCTGTCAGCAAGGCTTGCCCTTAGGGGCTTACCTTTTACCCTGACATCTTATTAAACTAGTTTCCTTTTAGGGACAGTCTCAACCTGAGAAGAATTCTGGTATAAGCTATCAAGATTCTAATCCCCTCTTCCCTGCCTACTGCAAATCATTTAAGATCTATTAGAAAAGATCTTCAAGATCAAAACCTCTGTGCTAACACTGTTTCCACAGGAATATTACAAATTAACCTTACTACTTTTTACAAAATTTATTCCAGTGCTGCTATTTAGACAATAAAAAAGAAGAGAGGGAAAGTGCAAAAAAGAAGAGTCTGTATTAATGACTAGAGGAGTTGCTGCTACGATCATATCGAATCTGATCTGTAATTTAATCACACTGAGGCTGTACTGATTCCCTCATTTAACAATATGAAGTCACAGGTCACTTTCTTCCTTTCTTCGGAGAAATGTGAGCCTCTACCAAAGCTTGTGAGCTGCAATACTCAGAGTGACACTAAATGAGCAGCAGGACATGATTGATTAATATGTGCTGATTTTCCAGGTTTCCAACAGCCCTAGACTACCAAGTGCTAAAAGTGCAACCCCCAGCATGGATTTGTCCTTCCAGATACCCGGGAGGGGGGAGGGCAGGGAGCAGGGGGGGGGGGGGGCTAAGAAGAGAAAGGTGTGAGGAAGCAGCTGTTGCCAAAAATGTGGATAGACCTACAACACTGAGGTCTAAGGCAAACAGTCAAGGCCATTGAGAAAAGAACCTTCACTTCCTCAGTCAACTACCTTGGGATGAAATGAGAGAATAGACAGTGTTCGGAAAATAAAAACTGGAATGTATAGAGACGATGGCTTAAATAATCCTTTTAAAGGCACAGGTCTGACACACGAATGTCTATTTCTGGGATTAGGCCTGATTTCAAAGTCCATCCATTACCAGGTCATGGCTCATTGATGCTGATGGAATTGTAGCCTAAATGGAGATGAAGGAATGAAATGGCAGACTTCAACAGCCAATCTACCTGAAAGAATTTATGTCCAGAGAACCGTATTTAAAAGATGAAGAAAGGGGCACCTAGATAGCTCAGTCAGTTAAGTGTCCATCATGATCTCTCTTGGGATTCCCTCTGTCTCCCTCCCTCTTTGTCCCTTTTCTGGTGGTGCTCTCTCTCTCTCTCTCTCTCAAAATAAATAAATAAACTTCAAAAATACATATATATAAAATTAAAAAAAATTTTTTTAAAAGATGAAGAAAAAGAAGTTAAGAACAATACAATTAAATAGATGATCTGGACTCTCACATTTTACCCCTTCGTTAACATAAAAATAGTGCCCCCTAGGAATTTGAGTTTGCTGAATCAGTTACTATAGCACAAGCTAAGGGCTTACAGATAATTGCGAGCTAAGAAGTTCTCCACCAGGAAACATCCCTGAGAAGTCATCTATGTCAGCTCCTTTGCTATTAGATAAGAACACTGTTATACTCTTCTTAGAGAGGAGAAACAAATTTGCTTTAAACGTCTCAAAAGGGGGACTCATAGTTATCCTGGATGTAACAATTCTCATGCTGACTCTTCTTATGTTCACAGTTCTCTCTGTAGACAGACAGCAGTGATTGTCGCAGTTACAATATTATCATGTTCAAAGACTCCATTGTAGTCTTCCTTCCTAGCCCTTATTTTTGACTTCTCTAATCTTTTTTAGCCTCCTCGAATCCCCCATTTATGTTCTTCATGTTTCACCCTAACTGTGAATACCAAATATGAGCTGTCCTCCAGGAAATTTCTTTAGGCCACCACAAGTGGTTCACGTTACTTGTGTCCTAAACAAAAAGTTAAAAAGTCAAAAGAGCTTGGGAAATCAAGTCAACTCCACAAACATTTACCAAGTACTCATATGTGCAAGGCACTGTGCTAGGTTCGAGATAAGAGAGAAGCAGGTGTTTGTAATAACACAAAAGCAAAAACAATCCTTATATGCAGTGGTTAAATGACCTCTGCTGCCTCCATTCTTGGAATGCTATGGGCCAGTTACAAAGTCAGGCAGATCTATGGGTATTGATATGATCACATTTCTAAGACAGATTGCTGAATGACATAGATAAGTTGCAGAACAAAAGGAATAATAGCTAATTCTAATATAGGTCTTGGCATGTGTACTCAGAAACCAAAACTACTTCAACAGTCATACATGTAAATACAGAAAAAAGGAAAAGGTGTCAAAAAATGTATCCCAAACAACTAAACACAGGATTATGGTTACCCAGGAGACTGAGATTAGGAGAAGTGATCAAGGGAAAATTACCTTTCTCCGTATTGCTTGATTGTTTTTATGACCAAGGGAATTTATATATTTACTCAGTAATTAATAACTTTTATTTAAAGGATTAGTAAAAGTCATGGCCCTTCACTTCAAATTGTCCATAACTGAGTTGGGGTGGTGGTGAGGAAAAGCAGAGGGAAGCTGTTCAATCTAATCCACAAAGCTATGCTGGGCAGAATAAGTGAGAGGTCCAGTTTGTTACAGAAAGGACAGAGCACATCCCCCAACAATGACTTCTCTGGGAAGATGGTATGTGACATAAGCTTGAGAGGTGAGAAGAAGGCAAATGTCAGGATACTGGAGCTGGGGGGCATTTTAAGCCAAGAGGATAGCATGAGAAGAAGGTAATGGGCAGTAAAGAGGAAGGCAGGCAGTGCTTAATTTGACAGACAGCAGGGAACCTTAGAAGATCTGTGAGCAAGGGGTGATGTAATTAGGGGTGCGGCTGAGGAATGTTAATTCTGCTACAGCGGGAGGTGCCTCCGACTGAACTGAGGCTGGAGTGGCCCAGCAAGAGTACCTCTCCAGAAAGGTAGCAACAGCAAGAGAGAGAGAAGAGAGATGCCTGAGGAGTACAAGTTATGGGTATGGGAAATGGCAGAATCTAAGATGATGCCAAGGCATGAAGCCTAAAAGAGCATCACTGAACATTTAAATGTGAAATATTCAGAAATATGTCTCATAAATGGAGCTACTGCATCTAGGAAAGCAGAAAGATGGCAGTTGAAAACCACACATGACAAAAGTTAGAAACCACCGATGTCAGGAGCCGGAAGCAGAACATCCATAGGATAATAAGTTGTCGTTTCTTCCTGCTCCATCTGCCAAAGCACAGCTACTCAAAGTGTGGTCCGTGGACCAGTGCAGGTCCGTGAGCTATTTGTTAGCCTTGTGTAAGGCTATAGGAATTGAAATTGAGAGACAGTATTTAGAAACTTTTATACCAATTTAGCGGATTAATCTTGTGTTTATTGTCTCTAATCATTCTTCAAATTGCACTTATATTTTTGTATGTCTTTTAAATTTCATTTTTCTAGCAATTCATTATTGTATTCTATAAAAGTTTCAACCCACAAAAGATTGAAGGGGAAAAAAACTCATTCACCAAAAATAGTTTGAGAATTACTATTATAGATATGCTTCACACTTAAAGATTTGATAGTTCTTTTTGTTATTTCACTTTATCCTGAGAAACATATTCAAGTAAGTACTACAAGCCTGTTTCCCCCAATTTTACACAAGGAAAGACCCAGTCTTAGAAGGGTTTTATAAATTATCATAAAATCACACAAAAATGCAGGGGGCTGATGAGGGGTGGGGAGCAGGTCTGGAAAGCTGAGTTTCTGACTGACTATGAGCCAAAGAATTTCCAGTATTCCAGGTTTCCAGAATTTCTAGTATGGTATAGGCCAAAATTGCTTTCTAGAAGACAGATGAACCATTTTGCTTTATAAAACATGCAACCTGTACTGCAGGGTTCTCAGAAGCAAATTTAAGATACCATTGGATAGAGGCAAAAAGCTTCCAACTTTTTACTTTCTCTTAACTCAAGGATCTCAAATGAATCTCAAAGAGCTAGGCTGGCATCAACAAATATTTTAATGAATTACTAATGATTATATAGTAGGCAGGATATTTGGAGATGATCAAACTTTCCCAAATATCCCTTTTTTGGGAAATCTTTTAGAGTTGATATTTAACTTAAAAGCCATCTTTATATCAAATTATTTTTCTTATTTTTGCTCTGTGCCCAACAAATTTGAATGACACACCATCATCAAAGGCTGTGAACACGTTGGTATTTCAAATAGCACCAGAATGATTGGTTCCTGTAAATATAGAATCATGAAGTTCAAATTTTGTTTATTCTCAGAAACAGTGGCAGAAAAAGGATAGCTTGCTGGAGGATTCACCAAGCTCCTAGACAATGAAAGAATTCTAGAAAAATAACATTCTGATGAGCTAAGTGTAAATGAACTAGGGATATGTAGATTAAATTTCTTTTGAGACACACATGGTTTTTTAAAAATTACCGAAAGTGCTTGGCAAATGTGCTAAAGGAATATGCCAAACCCCAAATGTTTGACAGACAGTTGGAGAAATGAGGCCAATACAGAATCTCTGGTTGGTCATCCATTCCCTCTAGGTACTAGCCACAAAGGTGTCTTAGATCCCCATCAAGGCTACAGGAGACTAGAATATTCTTAAGCTACTTTACTAGTCAAACAAACAAACCCCATCAACTTTAAAAAAAACTGATCATTTTTCAGGGAAATTGGTCCTAAATTAGCCTAGTGATTAGCAAGACAGAAACTCTAAGAAAGGCTTGATTTTTAAAGAGAAATTGACCATAGGGCTGAATGACCTAATCCTAATTTTGACTCCTGAATTGATCAAATGTTGGTCAAGGTATGGAGGACAACTACGTGCCACATCACTGACGCTGTGCTTCCGTGCAAGCACACCAACATTAATGACATAGACTAAATGTTCAGCTTTATGAGATCCATTGTACATAAAAGTATTTTATAGAGTAAATGGTTGGTTTGATTTACCCAATAGTGAATACTACTCTGCTTTTTCTTTTTTTTTTACTTGTGTCTAACAAATTAAAGTTTACAGCTTAAATTATTATCGGGGCCCATTCCATGCTTCCTTGGTTTTTCCCTAGACATATCTTTAGTGATAGGCAGGAAGATTTGTATCTGCCCCTCAGGTAAGAGCTTCTTTTATAGAAATGGGCAAAGAAAACAGGAGAGTTCTTGTTTGTCCTCGTATGTTTGGTAGTGAAAGTGTATGTATCCAGATACCCCATTTGCGGGTTTCTCTCTCACTAAAAATCGTAGCTTTTTGGAGGCAGCATTCTCATCTGCCTCATTCACCACTCTACTATCATTCATAGCATACCCCTAGGCAGAAAGAAGGCACTCAATAACTATCTGTTGAATATTTATGAATGAATAAAGCAGACCCAGAATAATTCGCATCTATTTTTCTCTCAGAGACTCACATCTGACAGTGGACAAAGCCATCATCTGAGTATGTACACTATCTTCTAATAGCCTTTCCCTTCATGGTGCTGAAGTCATTCAGAACGTTCCAAGATTTCCTGCCCAGCAAAGTTGTTGGAATAACCAGTGCCAAACCTGAATAGCTTTGAGACTGTTGAGAAGTGAGTGGGACAGAGGGCATTTTTATCAGTCAATCAGCTCCAGCGGCAACCGCCTTTAAAAAGTGCTTTCTGATAAGTAAAGCTCCCCAAGCCCCGAGGCACTTAAACATTGATCTGTAAATATTTAACAGTGATAAAGAGATATGTGGAGGTAAATGGATCATCCTGCTGATCTTTACAGAGCAAAGAGACTATCCACCTGACTCTTAAAAACATTCCTCAGGTTTTGAGTCTGCTGCCTTTCAGAGCTTCCATGAGCCTCCTTGGATCACTGACCTGCCTTAACCAACCTTAAACAAATACGGGTTTGTCCTCTGGCCTCCAACTTGTTCTTCCAGAGCCATAGGGGATACCTGACTTGCTTATTGGCTTTAGAACTCACAAATGTGGGCACTAACCTTGACTTTGTGGATAGAAGAAAATCTTCTCAAGTATTGTCAGCAGCATTCTCCCTTAAAGGTATAAATAACAGTAGGCCTTTGTCCTTTATTTCATCTTTTCCACTGTATTATAGATTCAGTCCATTATTTAAACCATTTAGCTGCCTTCACAGAGGAATAACAACATTTAACTTGCTTAGATTCAGTCAGGGAAAAAGCAAATGCCCTTTCCACAGAGTCAAGTCTGATGATTTGGATTTTGATAGTGAAAAATTGGGACTAATGTCACTTAGCATCACAGTGCTGGCACATCACTTCAATCAAAGGTTGTGTCTGCACTGCCCTGAAACACCCAGATGCCCATTCACTCAGTTCAGATAACCAATCAATCAGCCAAGTCAAATAAGCAGTCAGGAAAACTGGTGATTTAACCGAGTTCAATGGTTGTTTGACTGAACTGATTAATTCAGTTCAAAGCAGTCATCCTGGGGCCCCATGTTGTCCATACCTGCCTCATGGTGGAATGAGCGCTGACTATAGAGGACACACAGAAATATAGGACTGTCTGGCAGAAGGTGACTGGCTGCCAGACTGCTTGACCATAGTACCTGAATGGTCATGGAATAAACTTCCAAACCAGCAACGTGTCCAAGGGGCGTGATGTATAGGGAAGTGGTATAAACTCTGGAATCAAGACTGCCTGGGCTGAAATCTCAGCTCGGTCATTTAGCACCTTTGTGACCTACATGTACCTAACTGTTCTCTGCCTCCAATCTATAATTTGAACATAATATGACTTTATCTTAAAGGGTTGGGTGTTTGATGGATCAGTGAGGTAACATAAAGCACTTAGTAAGCACCCAATAAATGTTTGCCATTGTTTTTATTATTATTATTTAACAGAAAGAAACTTCAGATCAGTTGGAGCCTTCACTGTATGACTAGAATTTCCCAGTGCCTTGGATGCTTTTAAATTTGAAATGATATATCTCCCAGCAAAAACATTTTCATTTGTCAATAAATATTTTATTTTTCAAGAGTTCTCTAGGTACTCATAGTTTATACTAGGTGTAATATCAACAGATAGGTTACCTGGAATTATCCTGTGGAAAACTTCCATATCGGCTCCAAGATGACCAGAAATCTTCTTGTGCTCACTGAAACGTATCATCTTTTAGGAAGGTGAAATATGTGGGAAAAATACATGTTGAGTGGAGGGCGAGGGCCAGTGTGTGTCCTAGGTGCGGAGGTGACTTCAGAAGTGTACAGCCTGTGAGGTTTCATAGTGCAGCATGCCAAGAAGTCCCTGCACTTGGTGCGAGGTGCCGCTGTTCTCGTCTGGAGATTCTTAATAACTTTTGAATAAAAAGCGCTGCAAATCATTTAGCTGGTCCAGACTGGGTGTGGCCTACTATTGGTAACTAAGATTCTAGAGTAACTAATACACTTCCACAGATCAGAGCCTGTTAGAAGATTTTAATAAAATATTGATTAGCTCAGCTGGTGTGATACTCGTAGCTGAAATATGAGTTTTCCTGTGGTTATCCGTGAAGGAGCTACTTCGGATGACCATGTGACCATGACTGCCTCACAATACGGACTCACAAGACAGAGCCACAGAGTGTCTTCATGAAGCACTTCACTGGGTTCTCAGATCGGGGGATGCTGATGAGCAGGAGTGATTGGGGGTCATTTCTCTCATGTGTGATTCACTCGTGTCAGCTCGTTATTCAAGAATGTATGTTGAATAATCTCAAGAGCCTAAAAGTATCTCATACCAAACGCTAGAATAAAGATTTGGATTCTCTGTCCTTCATCCAGCCTTCCTTAGTTCACATCCCATTCGTAAACTCTTGACATGATCTCTGTATTGTTTTTCTACGGCATGAGACAAACCACTGTTTTAAGTTGTTTGATTTTTACTGTGTGATTAGTCTAGGCATGACAGAGAGAAAAGCACATAAAGCATTATTTTATTTGAAAGCCAGAAGCGCATAATGTTTATTAATAAAGAGCCTGGTTTACATAGATTTTATTATTATTGAGCATAAAATGGTTTATATTACAAGCAAGGGTGAAATCACTAACTAATTAGCCTGTGAAGATCATGCTTAATGGAATATATAAATCTAGGGTGTTGCTTTTTTTGCAAACCTTAAGGGTCTTATTCATTAAACATGTATATATGCAGCCTCTATGCTGAAACAGGGGGCTGTGATACACAGTTCAAGGTCAAATGATTCATTTTGTGTTTCTCAAAGTCCAAAATCGAGGACTTTAAATTCCTTAATCCTTATCAAAGTCAATTTCAATATACAGCTGCCTTAGTGTGAACGATGAATTCAACTATAAATGATGGCAATTGAAAAAGCAAAAGTGAAGAATTTAAGGGCTACATTCTCCCTCTCTCGCTCTCTCTCTCTTTGGGTACTACAGCTTAAGACCCACTTAACTCTTCCAAAGGAACTTTGTTTCTATTAACTTAGAGGGTTGCACAATCTTTGTAAACACACCATTCTCATATATTTCAGTTTAAATTTTGTAATAGCACCATAAAATGTGTCAAGCATTGCAATAAACTATCAGTCACAGGAAGCACAAATTGTATGGGAAAATTACTAGAAACCATGTCTTAGAAGGAAGAAAAAAGCGAAATTCTTCAAGAAGTTGGAAAAATAATCCTAAATGTTTCCTTAAAATGTGTGTTTCTCATTTTTAATAAAAATAAAGACCGTGTGTTTTAAGTCAGATTTCCAGGTTTGAAGCAGTTGTGGCTCCTTTAATCCTCAACAAATGCTGGTTCCTCAAGGCCACTGAAGAGCAGATAACCTTCCCTCTTTACCCAGCCCCCCGCCGCTTTGGAGTGAGGGCATTGTTAGCAACAGGGGGCTAAAGCAGAGAGATGCACAGGAAAGCATGCTGCTGTTTCTTTCATCTCAGAAAACGTTCTGTGTGTAAAACTTAGAGGACATTGGGTTCGTCGTATATTACACTGTTGGCTAAAAGTTGACTTGTGACAGATCCTGAACCTAGTCCTTTCACTCAAAATCCAGCTCAGCACAGGTGAACGATTCACTTCAGTTCTGGGAGGCTATAGAGTGCTCATTCGAAAGAATAAAGAAGCCTCATTTGATTGAATGACACCCAGTTGTCTCTCTTTGGTCTCTTGCTTGTTTGAACAGCCTTAGGGAGACTACAAAAAGCAAAATCGAACCCAAACAAAAAACTCCGTTTAGCTGCTATGATAATACCACAGTGATTTTCACTTACTCTGTGACCATCCCCAAAACCCCAAACTATTAAAACATTAGTCACAATGATGATAAGGCAGTGTGCTGCCATAAAGTCTCCAATGTTCTGTTTTATGAAAGTGCTTTGTTTTAATGTCACAACTAAGAGCAAATCTAGACTTACCAAGCCATAGATTTGTATTCAGGAAATTTGTGTTTAGGAAGAACCTTGAATGTTTGCTCTGGGGGGTCTGGGATTCTTGGACACGGGCAGGCGTTTGCAGGCTCCAAGTTGGGCCAGCCAGGTTCACGTCATTTAAAGATGAACACTGCCCCCTGCTGGGAAGAGGCCACATTACCTCCAAAGAACCACATTTGAAAGTGAAAAGCCACACTGTGTAACTAGGGAATTTAATTTTTATTTTTTCATCTTTTTTCAGTTCTTAGCTTGACAGCTAAATTCAGAAGAATTGTAACTTTGGAGAAACATTATTGCATTTCAAGACAATCTTATTCTTGTTACTCAGCCCATTATTATGAACTACCAGCCCTGGCAGAGAATCACCCAAAAGAAAGGATAAGAAAAACAAAGGCAGTGACTGTGGTAACTGGGGGGTGGGGGGGAGGGGGGGCTTTCGAAATAGAACAAGACATGGAAAAGAGAAAACTCTGCAAAAGGTTTTGATAGTTGATAGTTCGACTGTAGCCAGCAACACCCCAAAAGCTAGAGAGAACCAAAGCTAAATTATCATGCTCAGAAGAGCTCGCAAACACGTCTGAATCGCCTTATTTTCTGCCCATACCTTTTCCCCTAAACCGAGCACCCCCGACAGAGCTGCCTGGAAGAATGTGTGGTGCTTAGGGCTGGAGACCAAGCCCTAAGGAAGGGGTAGAACACTATAAGGACGTTCCACGCCCTGCCCTCACCCTGACTCCCTTCCTGCTTCCTGGGGTTTAATGCAGTTGAGCTGAACATCAAGAGCTGCAAGGGAGAAAGACTTGGAAACAAAGAGCTGCCTGCTCATCTTGCCACCTCAAAGGCAGTGCATTTTGTGGAACCTCCGGAAGCCCTCTTTGGTGAGGAAAACGTGTGGCTCGGTTGCTGAAGGGACCCTGTAAAGCATAGCTCAGATTCATCTGACAGGGAGCCGACAGTCCCGGGGAGAGGTCACAAGTGACTACTCTCGATTTTGTAAGTCCAATCATGCAGACTGAGGAAGCACCCATTTCCCTGCTGCTAGAAGACAGCACCAAGACCTGCTTTTATTGAATGGTTCAGCAAATGTTATTGAAGGCCCACAATATACCAGGTTCCTCTAGTGTTTAACAAGTACTCATTTTGGGAGTTCTGTCTAGTTCACAAAGTACTTTAATGCCATTCTATCATCACAATTCCTGGAGGCAGGAGACAGTACTTGTCACCTGTACAAGTTAAGAAATTTGGAATTAAAAAGATTAAATACCTTGCTCATGGTCATGCAGTTAGTAGGTTGAATAGACCCTGTGTTCATCCTACTTTATACATCTCTAGACTTGACATAGCTCTGCTTCTCAAAGTCACTGTATCTATCTATCTGAAAGAATAAGACAGGAGAGAGAGAGAAATGTGCTACACTGAGTAATCCAAGAATTCTATTAAATATTCACCCAATTTGTTGATAAATTCCCTGTAAGAAGTAGGGCACCACCATGCTTTGTAAATAAGAACTAATTCAATATTTTAGTTTTTAATTAATAATCCCTTTAGATTATGTGACATTTTCATTGCCCAATTCCAGAATAATATTATACTTATAGAACAAATTATTATATTCCTTTAAAAACATCTTTCCTTCATAGAAGTTAACCCTAAATAAAATATGATAATATGCCACTCCCCTCCTTAAAGTTATTCATGATTCTCTGAAACTGAATGTTAATAGATGCTCAATATAAAAAGTATTCAAAGGGCGCCTGGGTGGTTCAGTTGGTTGAGTGTCCGGCTTCAGCTCAGGTCATGATCTCACAGCTGGCGAGTTCGAGCCCCGCTTTGGGCTCTGTGCTGACAGCTCAGAGCCTGGAGCCTGCGTCTGCTTCTGTGTCTCCTTCTCTCTGCCCCTCACCCACTCGCATTCTGTCTCTGTCTCTCTCAAAAATAAAGAAACATTAAAAAAAAATTTTTTTTAAGTATTCTAAAATCACATTAGTTTAGAGAAAGGTTCATTTTATAGCCTCCTCTTGGTATACTAACAGCTCTAAACAAAATCTTACAGTAAGAAAAACTATTTAATTTTGTTGTTAACAAACATTTCTCAAACTTATTGGGCCACAGAATTTTGTTAACAGAATATCTACTAACATATCAAGGAATCTAGGAAATGCAGTTTAGGGAACACTGGCTTTCAGGATAAAATCTAGACTCTTCAGCTCAGCACATAAGCCTTTCATAAACCAATACTTGCCCACCAACTCCAGCTTCATTTCCCATCAGTCCCCTCCATGTGCCATGGACCATGGCTGTTTCCTGAATTCATCTTGTTCTCTCATGCCTGTATGTCTTTAAAAATGCCAGTCCTTCTGCCTGGAACATCTTTGGACTTCCTTTTCTACCTGGCCATCTCCTAACCATTCTTTCAAGTCTCAAATCAACTCTTCTCTTCTCTGAAGACTCTCCTTCCCTAACTTCCCCTAGGAAGATTTAGACACTGCTCCCTCTGTATCTGGACCTTTATGGGTACCTCTCTCCACTCACCACATCAGTGTGTACTTTTTCCTCTGTTTCCCCACTAGCTCTTCCAGGGACTCAAAAGTTATCTGTTCCTCAGGACTTATGGTACCTGGAACACTCATGGATCCTTGCCTGGTGGATTTATTCTGGGATTTCCTTCTTTATTTACCATCCTTTTTTTTTTTTTAATAATTTTTTTAATGTTCATTTATTTTTGAGAGGGAGATGGAGTGCAAGCAGGGGAGGGGCAGAGAGAGGGGAGACACGGCATCTGAATCAGGCTCCAGGCTCTGAGCTATCAGCACAGAGCCTGATGCAGGTCTCGAACTCACGAGCCCTGAGATCATGACCTGAGCGGAAGTTGGATGCCCAACCGACTGAGCCACCCAGGCGCCCCTAACATCCTTTCTTTACTAAAGTAATTTTTTTCCTTCATGAAATTACACAAAGTAATCTTAAAAGTCTTGATGATACTACTAATAATAATAGTAGCTAATATTTATTGAATGTCTACTATGGGTCAGGCTCTACACTAATTATTCTTACCAGACTAGCCTATTCAATTATTACAGACAAATTATATGAATATATGATTATTTCCATTTTACAAATCAGGGAATCAAGGCACATGGAAGTTAAGTAATTTGCTCAAGGTCACACACAACAGGTGAATGCAGAGCTAGGATTATTCGTAACCAAAGATTCTCTTAGTTCCTACATTATAGTATGCTCATGTCTATTCAAACATGGAAAAGGTTCACAGCAATAGAAATAGAAAAACAAAGTATGAGTTTTCCTCCAATTCCCCAAGGAAGAGAGGGAAGGCTTAGATATCTGCGGTACAATGTAAGGAGGATCGTAGAAGCACTACACACAGGTCTCACAAAGAAGCCACCTGTCCGCTTCTAGGGGAAAAAAAGAGAGCACTATAAAAAAGATTAGAAATGTTATTTATTCATAAAAATGAAGCAGCCTTCAGGGGTTACCTGCAGTGCCAGCTGGAGGCTAATCTCTGATCAAACCTTCTGTTCTAGAACTGGAGCCGATGGAGGGGTGGCTGGGTAACTTAGTCGGTTAAGGGTCTGACTTTGGCTCAGATCATGACCTCGTGCTTCATGAGTTTGAGTCCCACATCAGGCTCTGTGCTGACAGCTCAGAGCCTGGAGCCTGCTTCAGATTCTGTGTCTCCCTCTCTCTCTGCCCTTCCCCTGCTCGCACTCTGTCTCTCTCTCCCTCAAAATAAATAAACATTAAAAAAAAAATTTTAAACTGGAGATGATGGGAATATCAATGGCAGGTGTATTAATAGTAGTTGGAATCACAGTCATGTGGCCATAACAACCACAATGACCACTCCAACAGCTCAGATGTATCTGTCCTCACCCCTGCAGTTTCCCCTTTACAGGTAGGGAAAGTGAGGTTCGGTGAACTCCATCATGGCTCAAGGTCACCCAGTTAGTAACACAGTTGAATTCATCTAGATCTGACATCAAAGCCACTTGAAACACTCCAAGAAAACCAAGCAGTCTTTAAAAGCCCACTAGGCTTTAAAAGCCCACTTCTGTGATACCATGGTTTGTTCTTGTATTTTTTCTTGAATTTTAGCCTGGTCATCCAAAACCAGTGACATCTCTTGAAACAGAATGTTAAGCTTATCTCTATTGTTGTTAACATAAAGCACAGATTCACTTAACACTTGTTCACTGATTGATTAAATGAGGCCCAAGAACAAATGTGTCTGTCAAGTGGCCAGAAGCCCTCTGTGACCTTCAAACAGCTGTCAAAGTCAGCCAGTGAGAAGGCTCCAGGCATTTCCTAGACCACATTGGAACCCAGGCACTTTTGTTCTACCTCTGACTGGCTGCAAACATTCATTAAGTCTTTTCTCTGGGTCTGCAGTACCTTAGTAACAAAATGAGGATACAGATTTCTCTGAGCGTCCTTCTAGCTCTAAATTTCTAGAGTGAGATTTTCATCCCTGAAGGAAATAGGAATTTCCCCAAGAATGCTGGCATTCCCGGTAAATAATTTGTATTTTTGGTACTTTGCATAAGAATTTGAAAGCCTAAGTACCAGGTTTCCAGTATATAACTTGGCTTTAAAAATACGTGAATAACGAAATAGATGGGCCCTCGTTCTAATTAACATGCCCGTTGTCTAGGCTTTCCAATCATAAAGCAGGCCTTAGGTTTCATATATATCTTGTGGCATAACTGACTGCCACAATTCAATAGTAATAATGGTGCTTTAAATAGAAGTCAGAGATCATTGACATGCCTTACATTGCCACCACCTTAACACATGAGAAAATTCTTAATTTTTAATGCCCCTGCTTCAGGAAAACTCCCCCGTGGCTGGGCCTCAGAGATGGCCCTGGATGCTGGCATCTTCACTTTAATCTAAGAGTGGAACTGTTTTACCCCCTGTTATGGGCTAAAGTGTGTGTCTCCCTGAAATTTATACATTGAAACCCTAACTTCTGATGCAACTGTATTTGAAATAGGTCCTTTAGAGAGGTAATTAGGGTTAAATGAGGTCAATTAGGATGGAGCCCTAATCCCACAGAACTAGCGTTCTTTTAAGAGGAAGAAGCTGCAGAGGTCTTTCTCCGGACACAGCAAGGTGGCCCTCTGCAAGTCAGGAAAAGAGGCCTCAGGAGAAATCAACCCAGCCAACACTTTGGTTTTGGACCTCAGCCTGCAAAACTGCAAGAAAATAAATTCCTGTTGTTTCAACCACCCAGTTGGTGGCACTTTGTTTCGGCAGCCCTAAGCAGGGTTACACATTCCCTAAAACCAACACTGTGAAACCCCTAAAACAATTCCAATTTTTATTCAGCAACTAAATCAGGGCAACTTGTTTTTATTATTCCAGAGTTTATGGATTGAAGCAAAATTTCTAAATTCTCCTACCCTCATCTCATTTCTTTCCTCTATCCCCACAGCCATTCTGGGGGTAAGAGATTTGATTGTCCCAGAACTCCTCCTTGTATCCCAGCCCTGGAGACTTGGCCACAGGCCAAGGGACAGGAAAATGCCAAGTCCTCACAAGAGCCCCTCCATTTTGTTCTTAGAGAAAAAGTCCTTGACTAGCCTCTCAGCCAGTATCATTCCCAGACATATCGTGGAAGCATGGCCACTCAGGGCACCAGGATCCAGAATTTCCCACTTTATGCATATGTCTGCCTATCTGCCATGTTCCCCATATGTCATTGTACTGCTTTGCCTGAGGACATCTCTCCCCTGCTGTGCCGAGGTGTACTGATATTTTTCCACCCATTCTATCATTCAGGAGATATTTATTGAATGCCTTCTAGATTCGAGGCATGATTTCAGGGACTTGGGAGATTACAGTGAGCAACATAAGCAAAAATCCCATCTTCATGGAGTTTATGTCCTAATGTAAACCCTTCTGATGAAATAAGTTCCAATGGAGCAAAAATTCTCTTTTATTTTATCTTATTTGCTTTTTCTTATTTTAACACTGCTCTTTATTTTGCCCTCTCCTACTCTACGTCAGGTTTCTGTCTTTAACCATTTCCTTGATCTGCTCTCCCATTTCCTCAAGAAAGCGAGTAACATTACCACAAGTCCATTTTACCAATAGGGATGTTGAAGGACAAAAAGTAATTGAATCTGCTTTTCCCAAAGCACTCACACACCTCATATCAGTGCAAGGCTTGGAAATCAGGATTTCTAAAGTCTGGAGTACAAATTAACCATCAGAAAGCAAAGTACAAGTGCTTCATATTCTTAGTTTCCACTTAAGCCCTGTACTGGCAGTAAAAATACAAACAAAATTCCCCATAACTTCTCCACAGGGACCCTTCTCGGCTGATTTCTTATAACTCCACTGCACTGGTTCAGACAAAATCAACCAAGGTCATCACAGTGAAATGCATATTGCACGCTGATTGGAGAACCTGGATGGGAGTTACAAGCATGAACTCAAAGCCAGAACACTGAATTTACTCTGTAATTATTTTATTTTCGACTATAGCAAGTCTCAATCAAAGTGCTATCCTGGGCTCAAAGCACTGTTTTCTAAAAACATCTAAAAGCCAACTTATACTTATGTGTATAATGTACATATTAAATATAAATGATTCAGCAACATGGATCAGATTTTACATAGTGTAAAACTCTCTTCTTTAAAGTTAACCAACCAAGAAATTACCTTTATCATATTTAAAAATGTGTTTGAAGATAAAGTCTTTTTTTTTCCTTTACCAAAATTAGTTGACAATTGTCAGTATCCCAAGGTTTTAAATTAAAGTGGAAGACTTTCTCTAGGCTGTGGTCACCACCCTCTGCACTGTACATTCTTTCTTAATTCCTCTGACAGTCTGTCTCATTGAAAGCTCACCCCCTCCAAAACTAAGACTGTGACAGCAATGCCAGTGAGGGGTGGGGGTTGGGGGAGGAGTGTGTTTAGGGATCAAAAAAAGGATGGAGTCTAATTCCAAGAAACTTATCTTAGAGAAGTTGCCTAGACTTGGCCTTCTTCCATGGAGGGACAAGTGAGAATCATTTCTTGGACTGGTTGTACAGAGTCAAGGCAATCTGGTCATTAAGGCAGCACTTAATTTCCACGTCACAAGGTCCAGATCACCACAGAAATCTAAGTCCTTGTCCTTGGACTGCTACGAGGTCAGCACCTAATGTATACATGAAACCAGCTTGGTAGGCATTAAAGATAATAGGCATTGTTAAAAATCACTACTGTTTGGCCACCATACTTCAAGCTGGTTTTCAAAAATCAAACTCAATCTTCCTACCAAGGGCTCAGATTCTCTTGAAGACAAGTTGAAACACTAAAGCCTCATGCCTGAGATAATAAAAAGACAGCCTCCACTGCGAATCCCAAGTAGATAGCCAGCGCATCCCATGAACAAGAAAGGTGTTCTTTGTGTTTATTTTTCTTTGGGAAATCAACTGAAAAGACTCCAACCCCGGCACCCCAGTTGAAGAAGAGAGAATGTTCCTTGTGTTCTGCCAATTCGACATCCTTCTTAAACCCTCCTCCTGCCTTCATCTCCCACTACCTTAAACCTGTCAGGTTGCCAAGGTCAGATTCAGATTGACGTTCTGATTCTGTTAGGCTGGTGTTGGCATGAGGAACATCCTGTTTCAAATAATAAGGCTTATTTAAAAAAATAATAAAGCTCCTTGGACATCAAATGACTCTTACAAAACAACAATTTGATGAATTAAGTGTAAATGAATCAGAAACATGTGTATTAGATTTCTCTCAGAATACGCATGGGCTTCAATACTCAGAGGAAAGTGCTTGGGAAAACGTATTCTGAATTGTCCTGGACCCAAAATGTTTGAAAAATAATCTCAAACTTACGCGACAGCTTCCCCACCCCAGGTCAAGCCAAGTGATAAATATATGTATATAGGTATAGCCCATGGTCACAGAGACGTTCACAGCTCTGCTGCCCAGAGTAATAACTATGGTATATGGAGTGTGCCGTGAAGACAGGCTGTGAGGCCTCGGGCTTGTCTGTGTTCCCACTCACACAGGGTTTGTTTTTGTTTGGTTTTTCATATGAGAGAAGAACGTTGTAAAGATTTCCACTACCACTCACCCACCCCCTCCCAATCATTTTATTCCCATCGCTGAAACCCTCGGGGAGAATCTACTGTGTGTGACAAAGAAATATGTCTTTTCTCTGTGTTACAGACCTTGGATCGCATCCAGGGCCCCCTTTTCCCCGGAGGCCAGCTCTCATGGTTTATGATTTGCATTTCATTGCCATACACTGAACCCAGCAAGAAGTAGTCTGAACCAGCAGAATGACGAGAGCTAAAAGTAGCAAGCAAGAAGTCTCCATTTTCCAGCTCATTCTGCAGAGTCTGCATTGCCAGAAATCTAAAGCCAAATATGATTTAAAATTTATACAAGCAAAGAACATCAACACTAGTACACTCAGTCTCTCTTCCCTTCCCCTTTCCTAAGACCCTTCTTGGCCTGGGAGTCTCTATTTTATGTTTAATTTAATTTGGATTGCTAATTATTACCTTTTCTCTTTCCTCTACCCACATTTAATCTTGTCATCTACTTTCACAAGGTCCTTATTTTCTTGAGCTCTCTTTACCCATGAATCTTTCACTTGTAAAACTGAACAAAGTCAAATTCCAGGATGTGAACAATATGAATTTGAAAGAGGAAAGAATGAAGAGTAGTCTCGTATTTGGAGGGAAAAATTCAATTTAGAAGGTATTAAAATACATAAAATATGCCCTATATAGGGAAGGAAAATCTATTCATCCTGTCCTGTACATCATCAGTCTTACAGATGTTAATGAAAGAGTTACAGGAAAGACTTTTTTTTAATGAAGTCATCTCTGATATACCGATAGGTTAGTTAGCACTACAAAATAAATCTTCTAATTTGAAAACAGGACTCTTTCCATAACTATACATTTATTTCTTTTAACAGATATCAAAATGTCTCCATGGGGAAGTCTTACTGGCATCTCCAAATAAAAAGTAATCTGCTTTCTCTCCTATAGTTCTACGTTTGTTAGAAGAAACCTCCTCTTTCCACACACTATGTCCGAGAGGCCATAAAGAGCGATCATTTTCTAAATGCTTCCTTTTTTAGCTCACCCCTGAGCCCCTCTGCCTGAATTTGTACAATCACATGCTAATCTGTCCCTGATCTATATGTCAGTCCAGCATCCACACTGCAACCCTAATGATGGTTCTGAACACACACCCCTGAGTGTGCCCCTGCCCTGCTAAAATCCTCCCATGTCTTCCACTGCAGGGGAAGGTGGTTCTCAAGGGTCAAGGGATGGATGGAAAAGAATTTACCCAGATCTCCCCAGGAAACTTTTTTTAAAAATATTTTTTTCATTTTTATTTATTTATTTTGAGAGAGAGAGACAGAGCATGAGCAGGGGAGGGGCAGACAGAGAGGGAGAGAAAGAATCCCAGGCAGGCTCCTCACTGTCAGTGCAGAGCCTGATGCAGGGCTCAAACCATCGAACTGGAGATCATGACCTGAGCTGAAACCAAGAGTCGGATGCTTAACCATCTGAGCCACCCAGGCACCCCTGCCCAGGAAACTTTTATACTCTGTACCATTTCTGCAATAACTGCCCCTCCTCCCTCTTGCCTGGGATATGCTATGAGAGTTTGAAGGGGACCTGGGAAGGTTCTAGTTCATTCATCCCCTTCCTGCCAACCTCCTCTTCTCCCTCACCACTAACCCCTCTGACCTAGAGGATGAAGTCCAAACTCCTCAGGGCACAGGAGGCCTTGCAGGAGCTGAGGCCTGGCGGCCATTCCCCACCCCTCTGCCCTGCACATACCCCATTGCAGCCATCCCAAGCTCCTTGCCCATCCAGACTCTCTCTGTTTCCATATTAGTAGTGCCTGCTTCTCCCTCCATTTGAAGCGCTTTCTTTCCTGGCCATTCCCCCGCTTCTCTATCAAACTTCAACTCATGAATTCCTACTGGAAGGGGCTCTTTCATCACCTGGGGCACACTGGCCCTTCTCACAAGTGTGTTACCTATCTTTTTCCCAGTCAGGACTTTCTGAGACCAGATCTTATGAGTCTTTGTCCCCCCTAGTAAGTGCTTGATGTTTTTTGAATGACCACATGCACTCATGTGCAAATAAATAAATGGGTGAAATCATGGTAATCAGGACTATATGAGCTGATTGATCATATATGTTTTGCAAACAGTTTGTAGTAATATCATATTATTATACAATCAATCCAATTTGGCCACTAAGCCACCAGCAATAACCAGAGTATGGTACAACTGAAGTAGTTATTTTGGTTATCTTAACATGTAGACAAGATTTAGCCATTTGTTGACTGAGTCACACATGAAATAAACTCTCCATCTGAAAAAGAGTATATACCAACTATTATGAATTTTTTAAATGCTAACATTTATTTATTGACTGCTTACTATGCACTGGGCAGTGTCTTAAGTGTCTTATGTGCACCAGTTTATTTTGTCTTACAAAAACTCTAAAAGGCACATGAATTTCTGGTGCCCACTTTACAGATGAGAAAGCCACGTACCCAGTGGGCACACCGGGACACACACAGCCCATGTTCTCACCCACTAGGCTATACTGTCTCTCAGGACACAGATGGCTAATGGGTGATTTCTACTAGAAACAACAAATGATTTTTCCAAAGTAGAGCCATAATTAAACTATCTTTAGCTTCAAACTTATATTCAGATCAAAAAGACACCAGAAATCCCAGTTGCTCTGCTCTAGATCCTGTCCCTTCCATCGTTCACTTTATTCATAATATATAACACACCAAAAATCCGGCAAGAAAAAGTTTCCAACTTGACCAAACTGATTTTTCCCCATTCCCCTGTAAAAATGACCTCTCTCTCTCTCTTTTTTAATGTTTATTTATTTTAGAGAGAGAGAGAGAGAGAGAGACAGAGAGAGACAGAGAGAGACAGAGAAACAGAGCATGAAGAGGGGAGGGGCAGAGAGAGAAGGAGAAACAGAATCCGAGGCAGGTTCCAGGCTCTGAGCCATTCATCACAGAGCCTGATGCGGAGTTTGAACCCCCAAACCATGAGATCATGACCCAATGTGGGGCTGAAACCCACAGTGAGATCATGACCCGAGCCAAAGTCAGACGCTTAAGTGACTGAGCCACCCAGGAGCTCCTGTAAGATCTCTAAGATGACCTTTACTTAATCATTATCTGGAGAGCAAAAAATACGGGTGCCCTGCAGCGTCAAGTACACTGGGTTCCAGAAATAACCAAAGAAATGTACTGAGGGGCAACACAGAATCCGAAATGAACGGGAGAGAAAGGGAGGGGCCCCAGGACTCTGAAATGAACAGTGTTTCCGTGGCTGACTGTCCACACATCCTGATTTCCCCTCAAAATCTGAACTTCTGAATAAAATCCACTACTTTACCTGCCTGTCAATATTGTTTATCCAAGACAGGAAAATGGACTGAAAGGAGATAAAAAAAACTTATTTGCAGTCATGCTACCTTTTGCTACTTCCTTTGGTAACCCTGTATTATGTTATAATTACTACAAAATAACAATGAAAATTAAATCAATAATAGTTCCTCTTTCATAAACGGTAGGAGGGAGGCTTTGATTTCCCATCCTTACCTTCATGGCCCCACCTGTTTCTGAGTGAGTGAGAGAGAGAGAGAGGACACCTCCAGCCCTACCACACCCTGGGTTGAGCCTTCTGATCTACCAGGAAATCCTATAACTTTATGGACCTGAGATTGAATTCTATGTCCAGTTCCTCAGTGGAAAGTGGACTATTTAACCTCCCTTCACCTCTATGTCTCCATCTGCAAAGATCTGAAATAATGCAGGCCACCAGCTGCCCTCACAGGAGAGATGAGAAGCAATGACATTAGGTGAACACCATCAGCTTTCTGAAGGGCTCAGGGAATTTGGAACAAGAGACTCAACGTGGACATCAAATAGGGTTTCCTAATCAAAGGACTTTGGGCTGTCCATATATCTTCAGAAACAGGAGCACTGCAACACCAGCTTTTCTATTTGTTTTTTGAAATGGTGCCCAAAAGAGAAGAGGACAAGACATGACTGAAGGATATGATCGCGGCAACCCTTCTGGTGACTGTCCATTCAACATCTGTCCAAGGGGAGGTGATTATGGGCCCTCAGATTGCCGAGTCCATTATCATTAGCGCATTATTTGGCGCTGAATGCGTTGAAAGGACAGGTCAGGCCACAGATGTCTTTGCTAAACGCAGAGTAACCCCCACAGTCCAGCCTCCCGTTCCAGGTTATGGTACAGTGAACCACGGGGCGCCTTTCCCCCTTCTGTGTACCCCGCCTCTGCTAACACCCACTCCTGGCCCCCACCCTTCGTTTAGGAGTTCACAAACTGTTCCTGCCAGTTTAAGCAAAAAATGTTCTGAGAGGTAACAGGGCCACGGTAATTAATTTTGTTCCTTGACTGGAAGGTGAAAAGCTTTTTATTATGTAAATTATAAATGTCCTGAAGGGAAACTTTATCTCCCTCTCACCAATGAGCCCATCAGGCTGCCTGAATCAGGATTTTTTTTTTTTTATGTTTATTAGTCTAGGGGGGGCAGTTAGGACGTTTCATAGCTTCTAAGTGCTGACATTTATCTATTGCTTCCAAATAAGCCTAGTGGCAGGGAGCCACGGGCAGATCAGTAAATATGAGGAGGGGGGGCATTCTGTCCACAGACAGGCAGAGAGCAGGGGAGCACCTCAAGGCCTGAAGGCTGGGTGGGAGACTGCCATTATCTCCAGACTCAAGGCTCTTGCCTTTCTCATTTGTTGCCCCCCCATCCTCCTCCCCACCATGATTCCTCCTTACCTGTCTCATCTCTGCCTTGGGTCAGTGACACCCTAGAGCTCTGTGCACAGCAGACTCTCCCTGGGGCTGAGGATGCCCTACTCCTCCCTCTACACGCCTCCCACATCCCCAGCCATGCTACTTCTGGTCTTTGGGGACTGTTCACGCTCTCAAAAGGACACTGGAACTTTTTTTCCTCCAGAAGGACAAGTTTGTACACTGTGATGGTTACATTTAACACATCACCTTGGCTAGGCCACAGTGCCCAGATATATGGTCAAACATTCTGGATGTTTCTGTGAGGGTGTTTTTGGATGAGATTAACATTTAAATCAGTGGGTTTTGAGTAAAGCGGATTACTCTCCGGAATGTCAGTGGCTATCTTCAATTAGCTGAAGGCCTGAATAGAACAAAAGACTGACTTCCCCTGAGCAAAAGGGAATTCTGCAGCAAATGGCCTTTGGACTTGAACTGCAAGAGGGGCTCTTCCCTAGGCCTCCAGGCTGCTGGCTCACCCTACAGACTGGGGACTTGGCAGCCTCCAGAATCACTTGGCCAATTCCTTATAATCTCTCTATCTATAGATAGAAAGTCATAGTAGATACAGAGTAGATAGACAGAGACAGAGTCTATTCGTTCTGTTTCTCTGGAGAACACTGATGACTATATATGCCAATGAGAAAATATATATATATATACATATATATATACCCACACACACATACATATATATATATATATATATATATATATATATATAAACACCATTCCACTCCAAAAAGTTAGGGTATATGGTAGTGATTTGGGTCTAACAGGCCTTGAGAAAGACTGAGTTTTGGCTTTCTTATTTTATACAACAACATCTCTTTATCTATAGCTGGGCTGTCATATAACACATCTTTGGCTACGGGGTAGAGCAGAAAGTGGATGGAAATGAAACAGGAAGAGGTGAAATGAGCATTTCCTAAATAGTCCAGATTTGGTGTAGGCTCTGGGTAGGTAGAAGGGACATATCTATCATAAGAGGCTTATAGGGAGAATTTCACCCTCAAAGGTCTAGGTACATGGTGGTCGGTGCAATAGTGCCTCGCTTTCCTGAAGCTTATAGGCTAGTGAAGAACTCAGGGATTAAACAAATAAAGTCACATATAAATGTTCGTCAAGGTATCTGCTAAATCCCGTTAGAGGAAATAAACCTGTTTCATTGTAGACTGCCAAGTCAGGAAAGGCATCTCTGGAAAAACAGCATTTCAGAGAAATCGACAAAACACATAGGAGTTGCCTGAGTTGGGGAGAGCACTTCAGGTAAGGCAGCAGCCGAGGTGGAGCTTCTAGGCAGGAAAGCTCTGGATGAAGAGCAGAAGGGGAGACAGGCTGGAGTGCAGGCTGGAGTGCAGGGACCCTGGCAGGAGGTGTGGTGGGCCCAGCCACACCACAGGGAAGCCTGTCTGCCCTGCAGAGGAAGCTGTGTTTTCTCCCAGTGCAGTGAGAAGTTTGTGAAGTATTTCAAGCCCAGGAGTGACATTATCCTAATTTATATTTGTAAAAATTATCTTGGCTACCTCTGTGTGGAAAATAGATGGGAGAGTACACATGGCAAGACCAACATGACAGCATTCTCTTGTCACTGCCCTGTCCAGCTGTATTTCCAGGTGGTAGATCCAAGGAAGCACAGTCCAACAACCGACAGTAATGAATACGTAACTCAAATCCTTAACTTATTTTTCTTAATAGATATGGAAAGATCCCATCATAATCCACAGTAATCCTATATTTGGAAACACAGGAAAGCCTGTATTTGCCTTCTCCCCCTTAGCTTGTTAGCTTTCAATCGGAGAGACTCTTGCTTATAGGAAATAGACCTAACTGAGGTATATGCTTTAAACATGGAGAGATGGGAGAGACAAAAAAAACCATTTGGGCTGAATATTGAAAAAAATTTGTGAGAGAGGGAAAGGGGTTGCTAGTAAGTAAGATGCTTATTTGGGGCTTTTTTTTTTCTTTAAAAAATTTTTTTTAAATGTTTATTTATCTTTGAAAGACACAGAGAGACAGAGCACAAGCAGAGGAGAGCAGAGAGAGAGAGAAATCACAGAATCCTAAACAGGCTCCAGGTTCTGAGCTGTCAGCACAGAGCCTGACACAGGGCTCAAACCCACAAACTATGAGATCATGACCTGAGCTGAAGTTGGATACTCAACTGACTGAGCCAGCCAGATGCCCCTCTTGTTTTTTTTTTTGTTTTGTTTTGTTTTTGTTTTTTTTTAAGAGCAGTTTCCCAGGATAGAGAATCAGGGAGAAGGCCAAGGGAGATTTGAAATTATTACTGTGGATTATGATGGGATCTTCCCATATCTATTAAGAAAAGTAAGCTAAGGATTTGAGTTATGTATTCATTACTGTCGGTTGTTGGACAGTGCTTCCTTGGATCTACCAACTGGAAATACAGCTGCACAGGGCAGTGGCAAGAGAATGCCATCATGTTGGCATGTGGTTCCTGGTATCTACCATTCCTCCATGACTAGACCACATAGAGTTCTTTATAAAGGGTCGTAACTTTACAAAGGGATGCTTAAGCACCCAACAGATGAGAGCAATAATGGCTTGGATTTCACTGGGAGAAACTAGGGCCTGACCTTCTTGTGGTGGCGGAGACATAAAGCAGAAGAGGGAGCAGAGCTGATATTGCTCCCAAATAGCAGTTCTCTCTTTCTTCCATAGTAATAACATTTTTACCTCGGCATTTGGGCACCTAGAATATAGATTTTAATTTCAAGCTTCTTCTGGAATTGAGTGTGACACACAGCCAAATTATGAATAATAGGAGAGTAGCGGGAATAAATGCAACTTCCAGACCACACCTCAAAAGGGAAGTGGTGTACTCTCTCCTGGCCCCTTATCTCCATCTCCATGGACTGCACTATGCGTACAGTGATGAGCCATCTTGGATGACAGGACCATGGAGCATACTAGGGGTGGAGGAGCTGAAGACACAAACAGCCTAGATATTTGACACCATGGATCCCACATCCCACCAGGCCCAAATGGCTAGTGCCTGAGCTTGTATATAAGAAAAAAATAACTTCTATCTTTTTTAAGCCATATCCTAACTAATGTAGCCTCCAGTGCCTTACAATTTTCCCATCCCCTCCATTCTAGAGGTATGGGGGTTAAAGAACAAGAGGAGAATCTTCCCACAACCCCGTTCACAGATCGGAGGACTCAGGAGACCCATCACTGTGCCCAGAAGTTAAGGTTAGCAGTGATTTACAAGGTTAGTCCATGTCCTGTAACTACTTTCTTAGTTTCAATTAATTACAAATTAAAACACACACACAACTTAAAAAAAAAAAAATTCCCAGTATCTCTCCTTTTTAAAACAGTTTAAATGCTTTCAGTGTTAGAAAACTCTACCCAGGCTTTGGAAATCTCTGCAAAAGACATTCTCAGATAGTTGAAACTGTGAAATCCATCATATAGAACGTGATATCTGAGTAAAAGGACCTTGGTTTTACTAGCAGCCCCACAAGTGACATCAGAGTTAAGCAGCCTGAGCACTTTAATATTCTGTACCTCTATTTCATGTTTTAAAAAAGAGGGGGGAACAATAGCAACTTTCCTAAAGAAATATTGTGAGAATTATAGCGTCATACAGACGAAGGGACCAGGTGCCTGGTCCAAGCACCATCCAATGCCTGTTTCCCCTTCATCACTTCCTTGATGAGAAGGTTGCCATCTGCTCAGAGGCTATGTTTCTAGGTTTTAGACCTCACTATTATTCTACTTAGTGCATTTGATCCATAAAGCAGTAAAAATTTACTGAAAGCAATGCCTTTACTCTGTCACACTGGTTTTTTGGTTTGTTTGTGTTTTTGTTTTTGTTTTTTTGTAGAGAGGGCATGAAAAACAAAAGCAGCATGGAAAAATGAAGGAAGGATAGACTTTGAAGCCAGATGGATCTGGCCTTGAACATCAGGTTCACCATTTATGTGACCTTGGACAAGTCACTTGATGACTTTAAACTTCCACTTCCTAAGATATTGTAATACATATTTTAGGGATCACAAATCAACATAAAATGATACACTGTACCTGAACATAGCAATTGCTTTATTATTACTTAATCACTTCATTATTACATGACTGTTGTTGCTGCTACTGTCCCTTGATCATTATCATCATTATAGCCATTCTAGGGACAGTATGGCTAGGCTGCCTCAGTACAAATCCCAGTTTCACCATTCACTACCTATGTGACCCTGGGTAAGTCACTTAACTTTTGTGTGCCTTCATTTCCTCATCTGTAGATGAAGAGTGATAATAATACATCGTATCACACATTTGCTGTAAGGGCTAAGTGTATACAAAGATATAAGGCATTTTGAATAGTGCTTTAGTAAGATTAACCATTATATACCTGTGACCTTCTGTTATGATTAAGGAGTAACAATTTACAAAATAAGAAGGCCTGTTTTCCAGGAAGTGAGTGGAACCCTTCATATGCACGAAAGTAAAATTAGACATAACCGATTTAGAAAAACAGTTGCACAGAGACAACTCTTAACTCTATGGTAAATGAAGAGGATGGTGAATGTGGGTATTTTGGAACAGTGCCTAAAAGAAAAACCTCTTATGCTTGTCCTTTAGAGTACAGCTTCTCTAAATATGCATTTCATTTTGGTAATATTAAATGTCTTCAACATGAAGCAGCAGTATAGGGAAAGGGAAACAATCTGAGGTTTCCAGTGGGCAGATGGAAATTTCACATGTGGAAGGCTTTCAGACATATTTTAAATAAAATCATAGAAAATTTTTACTTAAGAATCTTCTCTTAGATCTCTTTAGCACTGCTGGTGAGAATGCAAACTGGTGCAGCCACACTGGAAAATAATATTGAAAACAGTATTTTTTGAGGTTCCTCAAAAAATTAAAAATAGAACTACCCTATGACCCAGCAATTGCTACTACTAGGCATTTACCCAAGGGATACAGGAGTGCTGTTTTGACAGGGCACATGCACCCCAATGTTTATAGCAGCACTATCAACAACAGCCAAAGTATGGAAAGAGCCCAAATGTCCATCAATGGATGAATGGATAAAGATGTGGTGTGTGTGTGTGTGTGTGTGTGTATATATATATATATATACATATATATATATATATATATATA